>NC_045160.1:25140515-25163015 GCF_900700415.2 Clupea harengus
GGGGTTAATGTGTGTGCGATGAGGGTACAAAAAGCCATTATGAGTCTGACCCTCTGTGCTACATAGCTCAACAGTCTGTGAACATCTTTAGTGCAGATCTCTACTGCAGAAACGTCACTCTGGAAACTCAGGGCTGGTGTTGGTGAAGAGTCACACTGCAGTGGTGTACTGCTTAGTGCCTCACTCTCTGGGATCCTAACAGTGAACAACATTGGGTATGCTAACAGTGAACAACATTGGGTATGCTAACAGTAAACGGCATTGGGTATGCTAACAGTGAACAACATTTGGTATGCTAATAGTGAGCAGCATTGGGTATGCTAATAGTTAACAACATTGGGTATGCTAATAGGAAACAACATTGGAGATTGTTAAGAGTGAACAACATTGGGGATTGTTAATAGTGAACAACATTGGGGATGCTAGTAGTAAACAACAACAAGTTGTAAGTTGTCAACAGAGGACATAACAATGCACTAAATGCTCAATGTAATTATTATTATAGCATTTTCCATGGAAGAATGTTGCTGTATGTCACACGCACAGGCACACACGCACACACACACACAGACACACACACACACAGACACACACACACACACACACACATATATAGCTTTGGATATAGATAGGATAGGATGAAAAGGAGGATGAAATGCATTAGGCAAGAGATCTGGTGCTTATTCTGAAAAGGTCAGCAAGTTGAGAAGAATGCATGCAGGCTGGTTAAATTAGAGATAATTTGACTATAGTGCCTCCTAATCTCCATATTTAATATCTTTTGTCTCAAAGCTGCATTTAGCTGAGCTCTGATGTCATTTTGCTGAGCAACAGCATACAATGAGTTTTAATCTGCTTCTCTGTGTTGTCCCGGTCGAGCCAAATGCTGGCGCAACTTGGGAAACAGAACTCTTTTCATAATCCCCATTTTTTGTGTGTTTTTATTTGTTTTGTTCATTTTACTGCCTGGCATAGAAATTGCGTTTTTTACAAGTGGGATGACAGTAATGGTAGCAATTGTTTGGACCCACTGGGCACAAATGTCATTTTACTGTCCTCCAAGCAGGGCCCAGTTTGGGTCAATGTGGTACAATTGCTGCCAGTAACTTCCTACACTGTATGCAATGAAACCGATGGTCTCCAGTGCAGTAATACCATACTATTTGACTTCATGAGCTCAAAAGCCATGCAGTGATACCATACTATTTGACTCCAAGAGCTCAAAAGCCATGCAGTGATACCATACTATTTGACTCCAAGAGCTCAAAAGCCATGCAGTGATACCATACTATTTGACTTCATATCCTCCATGCTCGGGTTACATCTGGTTATTTGAATTCTAACATCGTGAGAGACCCACCTCTATCTGTTTCACACTGGTCTCATGTCTACGTAATTGAAATGTGGAAACTCAGGAGACGCTAATTAACTATCCTAGGTAATGCTTTACGTGACCTCGCCCTCTTGAGACTAACATAACCACATCCTGAACGACCATTGCAGAAGCCGTAGAGTGGATCAAGCCTTCACGACACATTATAACTACAACAGTATTGTTTTTATCAACAACAGTAAGAGCATCTATCATATTATCTGATACTATGATAGCTTATAAAATGTGACATAGGCATAGGTACTAGGGGTGGGGAAAAAAATCGATTTTTCGATTTCTCTCGATTCTCTCTAGAACGATTCTGTCTCGATTCAGAAAAGTTCATAATCGATTTTTGAATAAAAAAAAAAAAAAATAATAATATATATTTTTTTTTTTTTTTTTTTTTTTTTTTTTTTTACACATTCATTTTGTGTTGAAATGCAAGCTGCATCGATTATTGCATTGTTCATAGAAAGTCATAATTGTAACAAGGAAAAACTTTTTCTCTAATAAAAAAATAGATCTGTTGATTTTCTTTAATTATCAAACACAAAGTAGGAAGTGATTTGAGACTCTGAGTAGCAAACTCAAATGTTTTAAAAATTGAGATGCATCGATAATCGTTTTATCGGTTTAGAATCGAGAATCGGTTTTGAATCGAATCGTTGACCTCTGAATCGGAATCGAATCGAATCGTGAGGTGCCAAGAGATTCCCACCCCTAATAGGTACCATATCAGCTTTCATGACAGCCATGCTACGACACAATGGTGGAAGTGGACGTTTTTCATCATCAAAATTCATTTAAAGATGATACCTAGTTGGCTAAAATAGTTGCCTATACAAAAACTTACCTCAAAAAGTGGTAAATGTCTGCATACCATTGCTTTAAACATACATTCTGATAATGAAGAATGACAGTGTGATATACTGACCTAACCTGATAACGACAGGGTAATGCCAGCGGTACGATAGAGGGATTAAGTGACGTCTTAAACATAAGAAATAGCTTTGATTCAGTGTGTCTTCATCATATGCCGACGGCCATTTGCCATCCATTTTATTGCCGTATCTCGAGTATTGATCAAATTCTGTTAATGCTCCCACAGTAGGTAACTAAAGCGCATTACTCAGTAAAAGCCGTTTTCTGCTGTGGCCATTGTAAACCATGCTTGATTTCAAGCCGCCACACTGGTGCACTGTTGCCCCCCCCCAGAGAGAGGATGTGACTATACTCTAGAGCCCAGGTGTGAGCAGATTCAAGCCTTCATATATTATAGAATAGGGCTATTATCATTTATTACACTTACCCAATACGTCCCCAATGATTTTACACTGCAATCTGCGCTGTCCTTGTAAAGGGAAAGCGAAAGAAGACAAATAAAACAGTCTAATAAAAACTGTGCAGGGGAATGAATTTTGCTCTGAAAGATTGAACATTTGATCTGTCACGCGCCGCACTCCGCTCTGATTTCCCTGGCTGGCGTGCAGGGGGCAATTATAGATAGGCGTGCTGACGCACACATTGGGCCGCCGCCGCGGCACAGTGACAGAGACGTGTACTCAGGACAGAAGGGGCTGTCGCCGCCGCCACCGCCACCGCTCGGTGGGAAAAAAAGAAAACTACATCCAGAAAAGGCGCGTGTATCTTTAAACAGTTTGCCTTATCACTTCAAAGAGCAGGGGCCTAGAGGGACAGCTGCATGCAGCCATCATGAATGAGGTCCTCTGTTGGCTTCCCCATCACACAGACACACACACACACACACACACACACACACACACACACACACACACACACACACTGCCTCACAACCAGGCCACTGAATTTCCATTTAAAGCCAGCGAGTCATGCCCGGATATTCGTGGCATGGCGAAAAGTTCAACGATAACGAGTGCCACCCACACACACACACACAGACACACACACACACACATACACACACAGACAAACACACACACACACACATACATACATACACACACACACACACACACACACATACACACACACACACACACACACACACATTCTGCTTTAATAGAAAGTTAAAAGCCTGCTTGGCCTGCTGAGAGGCATGACTGTGTGATTGCTCTGCTATTGAGAGGTGTGTGTGTGTGTGTGTGTGTGTGTGTGTGTGTGTGTTTTCCCTTTCCCTTTCTTTGCGCTGTTGTTGTGACGATGTTACATAATACTACAGTCCGTGGGGAAACGAACGAGTGAGGTTGGCTGGTCTGTTTTTTTTTTTTTTCATTTGTAAATGTGCTTACTCTGATGAAGGCCGTCCTCACGTGCCACACACACGCTGTGATCCTCTGAGCCAGTAGACACACTGCATTAGGGCTGAGAACCACTCACAAATGATGGATGGACATTTAGTTGAGACAGCGGTGGCACATCATGAAAAGCCAGAAGAACACAGTCTTCCTGCAGCATGAATCAATGTTTTAGACTCTAAATCAGTCGACTGTCTGTGTGGCTGAAGGATGTGTATACAGGGTGGTATGGATGTCTTGGTAGAGGGAGCGTCCCCTAGTTGGTATGCTGTACACACCCCTCACGTCTGCAACCAGAGAGACCTAATCAGAGAGAGCCGCGGACAAACAAGAGGACGAGGAGAGGAGCGCCACGCTAAGATGGAATCTCTCTCCTTCCTGTCCAACAACAGAGTGATACACATAGACTGTACCCTTTACGATATACGTTACGAAGGATTCAACCAGTAAGTGTCTTTTTCGACGTTTCTTTAAAGGAGTGAGTGTAACAGTGTTGGCATATTTGGAGTAAACATGCTAACATCTCCATTAGCTGGCCTCTAATCAGTGTCACAATGTTAAGGCTTCCTCTGCTGCAGTGAGGTGTGGGTGGCTAAGATGGCTGCCCTTCTCCAGATAATATATCAAACACTTATCTCATTCCATATTTCCCTGGTGGGTTGGACATTGGGAAGCCTGCTATGAAATGGCATTAAAATGCATTTTGCCACCTTGCCGAAATGCAGTGACCTTCAAGCTACAAACAGGACCCAAATCCTTCCGCGCATCAGACTGACACGCTCTTTTATTTGTAGTTGAATCTCCTAACATGTGTGAGATATTGGAAGAATGTGGCTGAAATTTCTGGAAACACATAAATTCATTGCAGCCTTTTGGTTTCGTCAGCCTCAGCGATGCGACGACAAAAAACAACGCGTGAACCCAGTTAGTCCGCGCAGTTGACGTCGCAGCGTTTCTCACCCGATACGTCCGTGCTGCTGACGCTAACGCAGCGTGCGTAATGCCAACGTTAGATAACCCACCTAAAGAGTTCTCTCTCTGATATACTGCACTTAGATACACTTCCTCTATTTCATAGCAGTATCACACACACACACACACATGCCTCTCCTCTCCCCTGGATGTATAATGAAATAGGATCTTCCATTCTCCCCTCCTCTCCTTTTCTTATTTCCGTGAGATTAAATAGGAGGGTGGTTTTATACGCTTTGTGACCCCATTAGATTCACCCGTTTCCTGGGAGCGGTTTCTCGTCTCCGTGGTGCGGCGGCGCCGCCGACCGCGGTGCTGCTGGCTCGCCTGGCGGAGGCCACGGGAGAAATAGGGCCTTGCTCCAAGAGGAGTTACGGTGACTCACTCGCGCACAGCCAGATACTTTATCTCCCAGGCTCAGGTCCAAGATGAGCCTTTGAAGACTCCGGGAAAATAAATTCCCTCTACACCTCCTTTGGTTAAAGCATATCTGCTTCTCAAATGAAAGGCGATAATGTAATCTGCGTGGGGCTGTTTCTTGGGAGCTCCTTGTGTGTCATGGCCAGCTGCTTCCCCGTCGCTAGTTCCCAGAAAATACAGTCGACTAATTACACGTTGGGACTATTTAGTGGGTGGAGTGTGTAGAAATACTACTAAACAGCTTGTCAATCAAGAAATCCCCTGGGCCATAGTCTGTCCCTCAGCTTTTGTTTCAAAGAGCTAGAATGTGACTTGCTTAGAACGCAGTATTTGGATAGGATAGATGCGAATTTTCCCAGGATGTTAAACTCAGTTGTGTGCATAACCGGAAGCACACTGTGATGGGTAATCTCAATGGTAAGGTGCTGCTGCTAGTGTTGGATGTGGTTGCCAGGGGAAGAGTGATGGGTGATCTCACTGGTAAGGTGCTGCTGCTAGTGTTGGATGTGGTTGCCAGGGGAAGAGTGATGGGTGATCTCAATGGTAAGGTGCTGCTGCTAGTGTTGGATGTGGTTGCCAGGGGACGAGTGATGGGTGATCTCAATGGTAAGGTGCTGCTGGTGGTGTTGGATGTGGTTGCCAGGGGACGAGTGATGGGTGATCTCACTGGTAAGGTGCTGCTGCTAGTGTTGGATGTGGTTGCCAGGGGAAGAGTGATGGGTGATCTCAATGGTAAGGTGCTGCTGCTAGTGTTGGATGTGGTTGCCAGGGGACGAGTGATGGGTGATCTCAATGGTAAGGTGCTGCTGCTGGTGTTGGATGTGGTTGCCAGGGGACGAGTGATGGGTGATCTCAATGGTAAGGTGCTGCTGCTAGTGTTGGATGTGGTTGCCAGGGGACGAGTGATGGGTAATCTCACTGGTAAGGTGCTGCTGCTAGTGTTGGATGTGGTTGCCAGGGGACGAGTGATGGGTAATCTCACTGGTAAGGTGCTGCTGGTGGTGTTGGATGTGGTTGCCAGGGGACGAGTGATGGGTAATCTCACTGGTAAGGTGCTGCTGCTAGTGTTGGATGTGGTTGCCAGGGGACGAGTGATGGGTAATCTCACTGGTAAGGTGCTGCTGCTAGTGTTGGATGTGGTTGCCAGGGGACGAGTGATGGGTGATCTCACTGGTAAGGTGCTGCTGCTAGTGTTGGATGTGGTTGCCAGGGGAAGAGTGATGGGTAATCTCACTGGTAAGGTGCTGCTGCTGCTAGTGTTGGATGTGGTTGCCAGGGGAAGAGTGATGGGTAATCTCACTGGTAAGGTGCTGCTGCTGCTAGTGTTGGATGTGGTTGCCAGGGGACGAGTGATGGGTGATCTCACTGGTAAGGTGCTGCTGCTAGTGTTGGATGTGGTTGCCAGGGGACGAGTGATGGGTGATCTCAATGGTAAGGTGCTGCTGGTGGTGTTGGTTGTGGTTGCCAGGGGACGAGTGATGGGTGATCTCACTGGTAAGGTGCTGCTGCTAGTGTTGGATGTGGTTGCCAGGGGACGAGTGATGGGTGATCTCACTGGTAAGGTGCTGCTGCTAGTGTTGGATGTGGTTGCCAGGGGACGAGTGATGGGTGATCTCAATGGTAAGGTGCTGCTGGTGGTGTTGGATGTGGTTGCCAGGGGAAGAGTGATGGGTGATCTCAATGGTAAGGTGCTGCTGGTGGTGTTGGTTGTGGTTGCCAGGGGACGAGTGACAAAATCCTCAGCATCTTTGTGTGTTCAGAAAAAAAAGAAAACACTAAACATGGAGCCCATCCGCTCTCCTGATGTATCACTGGCCCATATGCTCAGCTACGGTTGCTACGCGCCACACATCTCTCACAGCAGGCGCTCAGATGGACAACGCGGCCAATAACAATGCAGCTTGCCTCGTGTCCTGATAAATACTCCAGCCTGAAGTGTGTGGCAGAGTGATTTTGTTCGTTTTTTTCCCTGTTTTTTCCTCTATGCTTTTTTTTTTATTTTGTATTTTTCTCTCCCTCTCGTTTCCTCACTTGTTTTTCTTTTTCTTTTTTTTTTATCCTGGCATCCGTCCTCTGTAAAAGAAAACAAGCTCAGCTAGCGACGGAGAGTAGGAGATAGAGGCCCTCGCCTCTCCTCGCCTCTAATGGCTGAGGCACTGAGCTGTCTCATGAAAGCCCGAGAAGAGAGAGCAGCCACATCAAAAGTATCTTGTGAGAGGAACGTCGACTTGGCTTCACTCCAAGCTTTGGTTCTCCTGACTACACCACGCTGCTTTACCAGCAAGACAGAGGAGGGAGAGGGTGAAGTGACTGTGATGGTACACACTCATTATGCCAGCAAAGTAAAGCAAGCTCATCAAAGAGTCCTCAGATAGGTGTTATGCAACTCCTCAGCTCTGTTGTGATAAATTGTCATCTAATGGAAGAGGCGTCAATACACCCCCCACCATTCGTGCCTCGTACTTAGGTCGCATGAGAACAGGATAAATGATTAGACCTGAGTATGAATGGGTACTTTCTGTAAGGAGTGTATTGTCCCACCAGAACCTCTCTGAAATATGAACATCCACGAGTACCTCTGTTTGCACTAATAGCCTTTCTCTTTTGTTCCTCTTAATGTGTTTTTCTTAATCTCATTTCATTCCATGCTTAGAAGTAGCCTCTGCAAAGACATCAAAAGGTTCCCCTGATGTCAAAGTCTAAGAAATCTGAAACGTTCCTTTTGTCATAGACTTTTTTTTTTACTATACAATCAATATGAAATAAGCAATATCAAGAGACAGGTACCATTCACTACACCAACCCTAATGGCCATGGCCACCGCGATGAATCGGGAGCTATGACTGCCGTGTTTATTAAATACATCTCAGTAATAAACTAAATATGCTACATCAAATTGTAATGTAACTGTAAAAAATGAAATTGTTACTTATTTTAATGTTTACTTTTCATCGATTCCTGGGGAAGGGAACTTTATTGTCTCTTTAGAACTACTGTTCCTTCCGTCATATGATGTGTTCCTAGGGTTGGATCTAAGGTTTCTACTCAGGCACACATCAAGGCAGCTAAAATCTGCTGCATTATGATATTCTCTAACCTTTTAGAGCATGTCAATCAAAGTACACACACACACACACACACACACACACACACACACACACACACACACACACACACACACACACACTGCTCCAGTGATTGGTTCATTAGATGTGTTGTATGTGAGAGTATGAACTGCTTTAGAAGTAGGAATCCGTGGAGATAACCTCCATTAGCCCGGTGCCGTAGAGAGTGAGTTAAGAACCCGGTGGAGTAGTAGAGTGGTCCTGGGAGAGCAGTGAACAATCCATTAGTGCTTACAGCGAGCATAAAGGTCATATACATGCCAATTCATGTCACACTTTATCACCCGTTATTCATTTCTATTCAGTGTATTTGAAGCAAAGCCTGTCAGAGGTGTGTGTCTGTGTGTGCGTGTGTGTGTGTGTGTGCGTGTGTGTGTGTGTGTATGTCTGTGTCTGTGTACACCTTGTTTGTTGTGTGTGTGTGTACGTGTGGCTGTGTGTGTGTGTGTGTACGTGTGGCTGTGTGTGTGTGTGTGGGTGTGTGTGTGTGTGTATGTCTATGTCTGTGTACACTTTGTTTATTGTGTGTGTGTGTTTACGTGTGGCTGTGTGTGTGCGTGCGTGTGTGTGTGTGTGTGTGTGTCTATGTCTGTGTACACTTTGTTTATTGTGTGTGTGTGTTTACGTGTGGCTGTGTGTGTGTGTGGGTGTGTATGTCTATGTCTGTGTACACCTTGTTTGTTGTGTGTGTGTCTGTGTGTGTGTGTGGCTGTGGCTGTGTGTCTGTGTGTGGGTGTGGGTGTGGGTGTGTGTTTGTTTGTACATGTCTATGACTGTGTACAATGCTTGTGTCAGTATGTCTGTATGTAGGTATTTCTGTGTACACTGTTTGTTGTATGTGTGTGTGTGTGTGTGTGTGCTGTGTGTGTGTGTACGTGTGTGTGTGTGTGTGTGTGTGTGTGCTGTGTGTGTGTGCTGTGTGTGTGTGTACGTGTGTGTGTGTGTGTGTGTGCTGTGTGTGTGTGTGTATGTGTGTGTGTGTGTGTGTGTACGTATGTGTGTGTGTGTGTGTGTGCTGTGTGTATGTGTATGTGTGTGTGTGTGTGTGTGTGTCTGTTTGTTACCTGCGGCCCCAGTGAACGAGAGGGGAGTTGAGATCGATTTAGCACAGAAGCGTCTCCTGGGGCTGTGGGCTGGTGGATCAGAGGGGAGCGCCGTCCCATCCATCTCCATTGAGCCGCGCCCGCGGGGCTAGCTAGCACCAGCGTCAGCGCGCTCAGCGTGAGCGCTCCTGCCCGGCCCCTGCTGTCAGCGAGCTGGAAGCGTAAATAACCTGCCGGAGCCGCTGGGACTTGTGTCTCCCTGAGGACGCCGCTACCTCGATCTGTTTCTCTGGGGCACTTCCTTCCCCACAGGCCCCTCGAACCCCATGTTAGTTTAGTAGGGGCGACAGTGGTACAGGAGGTAGAGAAGTCGTTTAGTAATCAGAAGGTTGCTAGTTCGAGTCCCTGTCGAAGCGTCCTTGAGCAAGACACTGAACCCCTAATTGCTCCTGATGTGCAGTGTGCCATCAGTGTAAATGTAAAAAAATGTGTATACATTGTAAGTCGCACATATGTAAGTCGCTTTGGATAAAAGCGTCTGCTAAATGACTAAATGTAATGTAAATGTAGTTTCCTTCGTGATTCATCTAACACCTCCCCCTTTCACAAAGCACTCACGTCTGTTTAGTCAGCCGCCATGCTGGAGCTGGGCTTTAAATAAAGGTGCCCGTATCTTTCTCACCCTTCCACAGTCCATTCTCATAAATGCATTGGGGTTCTGCCCTAGGGGGAATTGCATGTCAAATCTAAGGTGTAGTGGCTGCAGCCTTACAGTAACACACTGTCACATTGTTAGGGTTTTACTGCAGTTGCAAGCGCTTGTTGTTGGGGCTGCGTATCCACCCGGGAGGAGTGGGAATGGCGTTCTAGGGATTTTTAAATGCAGCCCTCGTCAGAGTTTCAGAGTGGCATCTACCACCCGATCAGGGGAGGGGTGGCTGGAGGGAGGGGGAGGATGGCAGGGGAGAGGGAGGTGGAGGAGGGTGGGCAGGGGAGGTGGATGAGGGCAGGGGAGGGGAAGGAGGAGGGAGGTGGAAGAAGTCAGGGGAGAGGGAGGGGGAGGAGGGCAGGGGAGGGAGGGAGAGGTGGGTAGGGGAGAGGGAGGTGGAGGAGGGCAGGGGAGGTGGATGAGGAGGATGCTGGGAACTGCTGAGTGTTGGGGAACTAAGGCTGATGGCTCTGAGGGCATGAAAGGGGGCTGTCACATGAGGACGAGGGGTCAGTCATCTCCAGCCTGCTCCCAGCCTCGGGGGAATGGATGAAAGTCCCTGACAGATCATAATTGGTGGTGGTGTGTGTGTGTGTGTGTCTGTGTGTCTGTTTGTGTGTGTGTGTGTGTGTGTGTGTGTGTGTGTGTGTGTGTGTGTGTGTGTGTGTCTGTTTGTGTGTGTGTGTGTGTGTGTGTGTGTGTGTGTGTTTATGTGTGTGTGTGTGTGTGTGTGTGTCTGTTTGTGTGTGTGTGTGTGTGTGTGTGTGTATGTGTGTGTGTGTGTGTGTCTGTGTGTCTGTTTGTGTGTGTGTGTGTGTGTGTGTGTGTGTGTGTGTGTCTGTGTGTGTGTGTGTGTGTGTGTGTGTGTCTGTGTGTGTGTGTGTGTGTCTGGGTGGGTGCCGGTACTGGCAGACTGAAAGTAAAGCACTTTCAAAACCATCAGATGCCAGTAAATGTCAGTGGTCTCTGCCTATGGATGTTTGGACAGGAGTCAGCCCTGTGGCAGGCTGTGAAGTGCTTCTGTGGCTGTGCCTGGGCTCTCTTCCTTGAAACTCTCTCACAAGTGTGTTTCTGTGTTTTATCCGTTGGCACACGGGATTTGATTTAGTATCATTAGCAATAGATTTACATTGTATATTTTAACTGTGAACAAAGAGGAATAATCAAACATGATTAGGTGTTGACAGTTTGAATGAACCACTCAACCGTATCAGCATATTAATCTAATTAATAAACAACAACAACAGCATGCTGTACACAGCTAACCTGAAGTGAAATGGAGACCACTGGGCCTTATATAAGTGTGCCTATACATTTGGTCTCAATGCCACACAAAGGCATTTGGAGAAATGAATACAGCAGTACAGCCTTATTACCCTCTTAATCTCCCCCAGTTAAACCAGTAAGTAGGGGAGGGCTGTTTGTTGTGTTTAATTACAGCCCACTGAAGTATTGAAGACATGCCTACACATGAGAGAACATGGGGAAAAGCTGGCATTAGTCTTCAGTTCCAGTAGTATTCTTTCTTTCTTTCGTTCTCTCTTTCCTTCTTTCTTTATATCCTTCTCTCTTTCTTTCTTTCTTTCTTTCTTTCTTTCTGTCTAATGTTTCTTTCTCTCTTGTATATGTCAATCTGTATACTGACTCACTCCATGGTGCCTGTGTGTAGTTCTTCTACAGTATTTTCCGGAAGATCTGAGCGTTGGTGGGTCAGCGACGGCCGCGGGTCAGGCCTGGCTTCCTTTATTAAATTCACACAGAGCAAACAAAAGGGCCGTTTAATGGACTTGGACAAATCCCATGCAGATTGCCATGCATTAAGTTAAGCAAAGCCGATAACTCGAACGGCAAAGACGGCACCCGGAACAATGTCACAGGGCACACATTGTTTAGGCCACCTCGACGCGACCACAGAATTCGACTTTCTAAAAGCATCGCAGTGCCCGTACATAAAGCCGCCTCACGCATATTCACACACATCGAGGAAAGCCTGTCAACATTGTGGACCTGCATACTTGAATTGCCTGTCATAATGCATTGGGAGATGCTTTAAGGCTCTCGTAAATGTGTCAAATGTGTGTCATTGTGGGGTCTTTGTGCTCATCTTTCATCCTTGTTCCTTGATGTTCTGCACTTGTTACGTGTGTGTACATACATCAGTCTTTCAGTGCTTCATGAATATCTCAACGTGTTGTGAGGGGCTGTGATATTTCTAGATTCCTCTCTGTTAGCCCTTTCTACTGAAGGGGTTTTTATTTGAAGTGTGCAATACACAAACACACAAACATTCTCCGTTTCCGTGAACTATTTAAACTCCCTGACCTTGAGTGGAACAGTTCACCCACGGCCAACTGCCGTCCGCTGGATAGTGGTATCAAAGAGCAGTGCCTGTTTGTATCAGCGTAGGCGAGCACGAGATGGGTAGATGTTGAAGGCCCTGAGTGGAGACAGAAGAGCAACCCCATTAAAAGACACAGTGTGTGTATCAGTGTGTGTATCAGTGTGTGTGTATGTGTGTATCGATTCGCCTGACTCCCCACTACCAACCGTCTGTGTGAATGAAGATGCTGGGATGAGCGGATTGATGCCAAGGAAAGCTCCCTGAGACACCTCTCACATGTTCTGACACCAGTCTCTCTCTTCCTGTCTCTCTCTCTCTCTCTCTCTCTCTCTCTCTCTCGTCCTCTCTCTCTCTCTATCTCTCTCGTTCCTCTCTCTCTCTCTCTCGCCTGATTCTGTTTGGTGTTAATCTTTCCATCTCCCTCTCGTCCACCTTGCCATTCCCACCCTAGCCCGCTTCGTCTTCAATCTCTGCTCCCATCTCTCCTCTCACACATCCCCTATCTGTTTGTTTAGCTCTAACTGGCTCCTCCAATCTCTGCTCCCAACTCTCCTCTCACACACACCCTCTCTGTTTGTCTAGCTCTAACTGGCTACTCCTTTCTCTACTTCTCTCTCCATCTCTTCCTTGTCTGTCTTGTTCATTATTTCAGTCTAGCCAACCTCCATCTTTTTTCTCAATTTTTCCCCCTTTTCCCCGTCCACTTCCAACTCTCCCCTCCATAACCTTCCCTACTATCTCCATTCTCATGCATCCATGTCTCTCTCTCTCTCTCTCTCTCTCTCTCTCTCTCTCTCTCTCTCTTGCTCTCACTCCCCCACTACCTTGGCTCTCTCCCTCTCTCTCTCTCTCTCTCTCTCTCTCGCTCTCACTCCTCCACGTCCTTGGCTCTCTCCCTCTCTCCCTCCCTCTCTCTCTCTCGCTCTCTCTCTCTGACCTGACAGGAATTATTTTCCTAGACTGCCCGGCGGACTATACATTATCTCTTACATGACATAGAACTTATGTCTCACTTTTTATCTCTCTCTCTCACTCTCTCGTTCCTTTACTTATTAATATTCCTTCTCTTCTTGTTTACTCCCTCCTCCTCTGTTTCTCTCCTCTGCTAGTTCTATTGAGTTGTTGTCGCAACCCCTCTTCATGCCGCTACCGGCAGGATCTCTTAAATAGTATCCATTCTCTGATTGCTCTCTCTCCCCCTCTCTCTCTCTCTCCCTCTCTCTTTTTCCTCTACTCCTTCACCTCTTCTCCACATGACGGATGAAGTGTTTGTTCCTCTGATTCTCATAAATAGCACCCCTTCTCTGATTCTTCCCCCTCTCTCTCTTTGTCTCTCTCATTTCCTCCCCTGCCTCATGTTCATGTTTACCTGCTATGAATGTCCCTTTTTTCCTCTAATGCACTCCTCTTCTCCTCCCCCCATCCCTCCTCCTCTGCTCCTCTCCTGTGTTAGTTCTCTTTGAGTTGTTGTGGCTACACCTCTTCGTGCTGCTCTTAAAGAGGTCTTATTATGCACATTTTCAGTGTTCATCATCTTATTTTGGGAGTTTAATAGAATACATTTTCATGCTCCAGTGTTCCCCGAAACACATTATTTTTCTCAAAGTGTGTTCACCCTCTGTCTGAAACGCTCTGTTAGAGCTGCTGTGTCTTTAAGCCTCCCATCCAGATGAGCCCAGTGTGCTCTGATTGGTCAGCTAGGTGGCCAATAAGGATTGTGTTACGAGATTGTGTCATCTTAACGCAGGAAAAGGGCTGGAATTCTAACAAGGCTTTTCAGGCAGCGGAGATAAAGTGGTTTCTGTCCCTCCCTGTGGCGAGGACTTTGGGCTTTGACACAAACATGCACACACATCTATATAACACACTAAAGGAAACAAACATGCACACACATCTATATAATACACTAAAGGAAACAAACATGCACACATATCTATATAATACACTAAGGGAAAAGGACTAAACAGACAAGACACAAACATGCACACACATCTATATAACTAAAGGAAAGGGTAAAACAGACAAGCATAATAAGTCCTCTTTAAATAGTATCCAGTCTCTGATTGTTCTTCTCTTTCTCTCAATTAAATTCAATTCAATTCAATGAAGCTTTATTAGCATGAATGTTTTTGAACACTATTGCCATAGCTGATTCTACACATACACCTCTCTCTCTCTCTCTCTCTCTCTCTCTCTTTCTTTCCTCTACTCCTTCACCTCTTCTCCACATGACGGATGAAGTGTTTGCTCCTCTGATTCTCATAAATAGCACTCTTTCTCTGATTCTTCCCTTCTATCCTCCTCTCCTCTCTCTCTCCCCTCTACATCTCCTCTTCCATCTTGTCATCCTCCTCCTCTTTCTTCCTCCCTGATTCCACTTCTTCCTAGTTTATGTGAGAGATGTGCTGATGGCTGTATCTCTTAAATAGCATCCAACCTCTGATTGGGTTTCTCTCTCTCTCTCTCTCTCGCTATCTCTTCTTCTTCTTTTTCTTCTTCTTCTCTAACACCTCCTCCTGTCTTCTCTTCTCCCCCTAGTTTCTGTGAGGGATGTGTTGCTGGCTGTATCTCTTAAATAGCATCCAACCTCTGATTGTGTCTCTCCCTCTTCTTCTTCTTCTTCTTCTTCTTCTTCTTCTTCTTCTTCTTCTTCTCTAACTCCTCCTCCTGTCTTCTCCTCGTCTCCTAGTTTCTGTGAGGGATGGAGCGGTTCCTCCTCTCCATGCTGCTCCTGGCTGCGTCGGCGTCGGCACAGCTGTGCCCCAAGCGCTGCATGTGCCAGAACCTGTCGCCGTCGCTGGCCATCCTCTGTGCCAAGACGGGCCTGCTGTTCGTGCCGTCAGTCATCGACCGCCGCACGGTGGAGCTGCGGCTGACGGAGAACTTCATCACGGCGGTGCGCCGCCGCGACTTCGCCAACATGACCAGCCTGCTGCACTTGACTCTCTCGCGCAACACCATCAGCCAGATCATGCCTTACACCTTCGCCGACCTCAAGCGACTGCGCGCGCTCCACCTGGACTCCAACCGGCTCAGCGTGGTCATGGACGACCACTTCCGCGGGCTCACCAACCTGCGCCACCTCATCCTGGCCAACAACCAGCTGCACCACATCTCGCCGCACGCCTTCGACGACTTCGTGGGCACGCTGGAGGACCTGGACATCTCCTACAACAACCTGGTGGAGGTGCCCTGGGAGACCCTCAGCAAGCTGACCAACGTCAACACGCTGAACATGGACCACAACCTCATCGAGCACGTGCCGCAGGGCGTCTTCACCAACATGCACAAGCTGGCGCGCCTGGACATGACGTCCAACAAGCTGAAGAAGATCCCGCCCGACCCGCTGTTCCTGCGTCTCCCCGTCTACGCCAAGTCCAAAGGCTCCTCGCCGTCCTCTCTGGTGATGAGCTTCGGCGGGAACCCGCTGCACTGCAACTGCGAGCTGCTGTGGCTGCGGCGGCTGACGCGCGAGGACGACCTGGAGACGTGCGCCTCGCCGTCCGACCTCACCGCCAAGTACTTCTGGACCATCCCGGAGGAGGAGTTCATCTGCGACCCGCCGGTCATCACGCGCAAGTCGGCCAAGACCTTCGCCATGGAGGGCCAGTCGGCCAGCCTCAAGTGCAAGGCCAACGGCGACCCGGACCCGGACGTGCACTGGATCTCGCCCGAGGGCCGGCTCATCTCCAACAACTCGCGCACGCTCACCTTCAGCAACGGCAGCCTGGACATCAACATCACCTCGCTGAAGGACACGGGCGTGTTCACCTGCATCGCCTCCAACGCCGCCGGCGAGTCCACGGGCACCGTGGAGCTGGTGGTCAACCCGCTGCCGCACATGGCCAACAGCACCAGCCGCATGCGCGAGCAGGACTCCATGCACTCGGACATCATCACGTCCATCAAGTCCACGTCAGGGGGGGGATCATCGGGGGCCGGGGCGGGGAACGAGACCCGGGGGCAGGAGAGGAGGGTGGAGCTGATGGAGCTGACGGCGACCTCCGCCCTCATCAAGTGGCACCACTTCGCTGGGATCAGGATGTACCAGGTGCAGTACAACAGCTCCGCTGATGAGACGCTGGTGTACAGGTAAGACTGGACCCATTCAAAGTGTTCCATAGTGAGTTGATTTTCAACCCTTTGAGGACTGAATTCATTTTTACAAGTCCTTACAGATTTATACTCGATATACTAGTTATTGAGATCTAGAATTGATATAGATTGATAGTGATTGCCATTCAAATGATCACTGCAGGTCTTTACTACAGCATCAAATGGAACCTTCTGTACTCCTCAAAGGGTTGATTATAATAAAGAATGATTTCAATTCAATTCAATTGTATTTACATAGCACCAATAACAACAGAGATTGTCTCTAGGCACTCTAGTATCAAACATAAATGGCATATGTACATGATACATACAGTACATGATTCCATGAAACATAAAAGAAGGTATATATACATTTAATATAATAGTGGATAGAAATGGAGAGAGCCAGCATTCAAAGTATTGGTTGTAGAACAGCTTAGTGGGCTATACAGTGTCCTCTTAAGGCTACTATTACAAGGATAATCAGAGCAACGAAGCAGGAAACTATGTCAATGATGGCAATTATTTGTGTATTCATTGCTTATATCCTTACTGTGGTGTGTGTGTGTGTGTGTGTGTGTGTGTGTGTGTGTGTGTGTGGATGTGTGTGTGTGTGTGTGTGTGTGTGTGTGTGTGTGTTTGTTGTGTGTGTGTGTGTGTGTGTGTGTGTGTGTGAGAGAGTAAATATTTAGTTTATACTATACGTGATATTATTCGTGGTGAATTCAGTTATTGTCTTATGATATGTGCTCATAATACAAACCAGATTATGGTATTGTGCTATGCTACGATACCTGTATTGTAATACTATAGTTGATTATGGTATTGTGCTATGATACAATAGCTGTATTGTAATACTATAGTTAAAATTGAACGGAATAACACTTGTATTGTATGACTGCATGACTGTATTTCCTGTCTATGGATTTACCTTCATTTTCATCATAGGCAACTTATCACTAAGCTATCAGCATAAAGGGACCCAGTGATAGCCATTGGTGATTAGAGGACATAAGCACAGGTTTTGATGCACACCAGTGATCTGATGTAGTGTATTGATTTGATGGGCGGACAGCAACAGGCGGTGAGAGACTGGCTTCAGTCAGATGGATTAATCCAGGGTTGTGTGGCTTTCAATGAGGCCAAAATGCCAGTATCCACTTGATAGCTGATGCTGGAACAGATGTAGCCCTGATCTGGCCCTGATATGGCCCTGATCTGGCATAAATCGTGGCCCAGATCAAGGTTGAAACCCATCCAGAGTGTGTAGTTATCCGAGGCGGGTTTTTCCAGGCCATCCCTTTGATTAGCGGTTCCGTGTTGATCAGTTCCGCCGCTGTGTTCCGTGGAGGTGTCTTGGCTTCCGAATCCGGTTCTTGATGCTGCAGTTAATGAGGAAGTGGGTCTATAATTTATGCCACAGTTGGAAATCCTCAGTGAAGATGACAGAATTAGAACTAAAAAAAAAAAAACACAACAAAACAAGAAAAGTGTTGTTTCATCTGCCTTGAGACTCAGACGTGTTTGTGGGCCAAACTATTCCCAGACGATTTGTCATCTCCGTGGGACGTCTCTGGGAAGTGTCTGCCAAAAACTTCTTTAAAACGGGGATGGGGTGGGGGGATGGAACCAAACACCGAAAACCACTCACTCTTTTTTATTCATGTTGAAATGGATAGGTAAACAGAGCAGGCGGTGAAGACAAACTATCGGCACCCGGTCTTTTCTCATCCTGTTTGGAACAGCAGCAGACCTCTTTTTCTGCATCCCAACAAATGAACTGCCATCGGTACTGTAGAGAGACGCTTGCAAAACAGATCAATTTCCCCTGCTAATGGTTTAAATCTATGCACCTGTTTTCACCCCCTCTCCCCACCACTACTCACTCCTGTGCAACAGGTCTAATTGGTCTGGGTTGTCCAGACACACCACACACACTGACACACACACACACACACACTGACACACACATACACACTGACACACACACACACACTGACACACACACACACACTGACACACACACACACCTGACACACACACACACCTGACACACACACACACACTGACACACACACACACACTGACACACACACACACTGACACACACATACACACTGACACACACACACACACACTGACACACACACACACACTGACACACACACACACCTGACACACACACACACACTGACACACACACACACACTGACACACACACACACACTGACACACACATACACACTGACACACACATACACACTGACACACAAACACACTGACACACACATACACACTGACACACACATACACACACACATAAATAGAGCCCTTTCTCTCTCTCATTCTCTCTCTCATTCTCTCTCTCATCTCTCTCTCTCTCTCTCTCTTTCATTCCAGTGGCACACCTCTTTCTGTCCATTTCATTTCTCCCTCTCATACACACACTCTGCCTAGAAACACGATGAAACTTCTCCCAAAAGTGTTTTTCCATGTACCTCCTCCTTAACCAGCTCCTCCATCTACCCATACCCTGCCCCCCTTTAACACACACACCCACACACACACCCACACCCACACCCACACCCCCACACCCCCACACAGATACACATACACACAACACACACACATACATACACCCCCCCCCCCCAAAACAGCCCATTGCTCCGGCCTTAAGGATTCATTTAATTTGATGTGCACCAACTCCGACATGTTTGTTATGCTTCTGATGAGGGCCACTCGCAAGCCTGCCTGCATGCCGCAGAGCCTCATATTGATTTGGATGAGAACGGGGAGAGTGCAGAAGGCAGCGTGTTTCACAGGCCATGGATGAGAACAGGGTAGAGTGCAGAAGGCAGCGTGTTTCACAGGCCAGGGATGAGAACGGGGAGAGTGCAGAAGGCAGCGTGTTTCACAGGCCAGGGATGAGAACGGGGAGAGTGCAGAAGGCAGCGTGTTTCACAGGCCAGGGATGAGAACAGGGGAGAGTGCAGAAGGCAGCGTGTTTCACAGGCCAGGGATGAGAACAGGGAGAGTGCATGAGGGAGCGTGTTTCACAGGCCAGGGATGAGAACGGGGAGAGTGCAGAAGGCAGCGTGTTTCACATGCCAGGGATCGCAACCAACATCAACAGCCTGCAGCTGTAATTTGTAGTCAATTTTAAACGAGAGCTGTGTTTGAGTACACGGCACTACAAGCACTACACACACTCGCTCACTCACACATAACCATACACACACATGCACACACAGACTCCTACACACACACAGTCACACACACACACACACACACACACACACACACACACACACAAACACACACATTTGAGTACACTGCATGCCAGACTTAGTTCCCTGCCAGCCCCCCCCCCCCCCCCCCCCCCCGAGGCGAGCACAGGCCCCCAAAAATGATTAAAACCTGAATCAGTGCAATTCACAGAGGAGCTGGGTCGAACCCAATTGAGACGCCTGATATGCCAACTCGTGGTGCAGTAGGACGCAGGCAAATTACGGTAAATGGTTAGTCACAGATAGGCAGTATGGCAAACACCGGGAGCCAGGGAAAAATAAAAAAACAAAGACAGAAAAAGAACAAAATCGCTTGAGTCCTTTCCAGTGTGACGTGTCCTCCGGGTATGTTTGGTGACAGTGGCATATCCATTTATAAACCTGAGTGACGGCAGCTCCAAAAACACTCCATGGTGTCCACCCATCGGATTGCGCACTCTCCCAGAACTCCGTCATCGACGGCGATATCGACAACGAAGCTGACGCACGGTACTGGAAATCAATCCGACCCCGACAGGTTGCACAAATACCACAGCCATAATGGCGGATGTGAAGCGGACATCTTTGAGGCAGTAGGGTGTGTGTGTTCTTACCAGTGTGTCTTTGAGTTTGTGCGTGTTAGTGTGTATGTCCATGCGTGTACACTCATGTGTGTGTTTGTGTGTGTGTGGTGTGTGTGTGTGTGTGTGTGTGTGTGTGTGTGTGTTAGCCAAGGAAGAGGGCTCTGCTGTGTAATACTGTGTGCACTTTGTGAAGCACACCTTGGGAAGTGTGTGTGTGTGTGTGTGTGTGTGTGTGTGTGTGTGTGTGTGTGTGTGTGTGTGTGTGTGTGTGTGTGTGTGTGTGTGTGTGTGTGTGTATGTGTGTGTGTGAACCACACCTGGGGAAGGCACCAGTGGGCATTGCCCAACATGCATGCTGTTAAGGCTGGCTGTCAGAATCACTGATGTTAGTTTTGTATGAGGGCGGTGTGGGGGGATGGGTTTGTGTGCATGGTTGTGTGTGTGTGTGTGTGTGTGTGTGTGTGTGTGTGTGTGTGTGTGTGTGAGTGTGTGTGTGTATGCCTGTGTATGTACCTGTGAGAGTGAGTACGTGCCTTTGTGTGTTGCACTGTGTTGTCAGTGAGCACTGACTGGAGAACATCTGCTGCTGTCTGTGTATGTGTGTGTTTGTTTGTGTGTGTGTGTGTGTGCGCATGTGCGTGTGTGTGTGTGTGTGTGTGTCCAGTGTTTGTTTGTTTGTGTGTGTTTGTGTGTGTGTGTGTGTGTGTGTGTGTGTGCTCATTCGTGAGCTTATTTGTGTCCTGGATAGCAGTGGACTCCATATCTGATGTGACACAAGCTCAGGTCCACAATCAACTGCTGTTTGGCATACGGCCGTGTGCACCAGACAAGGACAGAGAAAAAGAGAGAGCAGAAGAGCAGGAGAAAGAGAGAGAGAGGGAGAGAGAGTGAGGTGAGGAGAGAGGAGGAGAGAGGGGAGAGAGAGAGAGAGAGAGCAGAAGAGCAGGAAAAAGAGAGAGAGAGGGAGAGAGAGAGGGAGAAAGAGAGGGAGAGAGAGAGATGCACTGACAGTGACAGAGTGGGGAAAACAGTGGGAAGTACACAGTGAGACTGAGAGAGAGAGAGAAAGAGGGAAGAGAGAGAAAGGCTGTTTGCATGTAAGGAACTGATGCTGAAGCCAGCAGCCAGTGAAAGAGAGAGAAAGATAGAGTAAGCGAGAGAAGAGAGAGAGAGAGAGAGAGAGAGAGAGAAGAGAGAGAAAGAGAGGGAAGGTCTATTTGCATGTAAGGCACTGATGCTGAAGCCAGCAGCCAGTGAAAGCTACAGGCACGGAGACTCAGCCAGCAGTGGACCTCGCATGTGGACATGCCTGGGTTGTCAGGGTGGCGTGATGGTGCTTCAGGCACACAAACACACACACACACACACACACACACACACAAACACACACACACACACACACACACACACACACACACACTCGCTTTTTCTCACTCACACACATACACATACACCTCCTCTGCGGCATGGCACACACACTAACAAGCTGAACAGCTAGTCTGAAACCCGGGGCCTTGAAAGTGCAGGTAGATCTGCAGTCCATATTTACTTGGGTTGAGGATGCAGAACAGCTCTTAAAGTGCAGGTAGATCTTCAGTCCATATTTACTTGGGTTGAAGATGCAGAACAGCTCTTAAAGTGCAGGTAGATCTTCAGTCCATGTTTACTTGGGTTGAGGAAGCAGAACAGCTCTTAAAAAGGCAGCTATTCTTCAGTCATATTTTCTTGGTTTGAGGATGGAGAACAGCTCTTAAAAAAGCAGGTACTCTTGAGTCATATTTACTTGGGTTGAAGATGCAGAACAGCTCTTAAAAGTGCAGGTCCTATTCAGTCATATTTACTTGGGTTGAGGATGCAGAACAGCTCTTAAAAGTGCAGGTACTGTTCAGTCCTCTTCAGTCATATTAACTTGGGTTGAGGAAGCAGAAAAGCTCTTAAAAAGGCAGCTATTATTCAGTCATATTTACCTGGGTTGAGGATGCAGAACAGCTCTTAAAAGTGCAGGTACTGTTCAGTCCTCTTCAGTCATATTAACTTGGGTTGAGGATGCAGAACAGCTCTGCTCTTTAAATAACTGCAGCACTGCCGGGGCATGCGGATGGGGAATATGCAGTAATTAATCTAGCAGATGTACAGCATGCTCTGCGTGGCTTTCTCCTGACGCTGTTGTTTAACGACTCAGAAGGTGGCCGAGATACGGACCCTATTCAGGAAACACAGTGTTCTTTCTCTCCTTTCTCTCTACACTGATTAGAGTTCCCTCGTGGAGTTCACCCTTAGTGGTGACACTGACT
>NC_045160.1:25168015-25170515 GCF_900700415.2 Clupea harengus
CAGCACACTCAGTCCAAACTGTCAGTTTCCCCCGGCTCTTAATCACACAGCGCAGTCACTGAAAGCGCTTTCCCCGTGTTTGTTTATCTTTAAGTCATTATCGGTACCAGATCACTGTGTACATGTTTTCTGTTCCAATCACGCAGCGGCCGCCAAGGCTGTAGATTAAAACGCGCCATCCATCTTATTGTTGGCCAACGATTCAAGCCAGCCTGGGACCTCCCCTTTTGTGTGTGTCTACATGATTAGCGCAGACGCACTCACTGTGTGTTTTGTGTTGAGCAAGCTATTAGCGCGCTAGCCCTCAAACTAATTGGATTACAGATTTTGTACCGCGTGTGAAAGTGTGTGAGAGGGAGAAGGAGAGTGATCCAGTGAGAGGATGGATCAGGTGGTTGGATCAATCTGGCAGAAGGGTCGGCAGGTGGAGAACAGAAGGAACGGCCTTTTTGAAAGAAAGAGCTCAACATGACAGGGATAGGAGACGGTAATGGACACTTCCTTCTTGACAGTTTTGAGGTGTTCTGCTCTCTCTCACACAGACACACACAGACACACACACACACACACACACACACACACACACACAGACACACACACACACACACACACACACACACACACACACACACACAGACACACACACACACACACAGACACACACACACACGTCACGCTTTGAGCTGTGGAATCATCAAACACTCCGTTCCGTCTGTGAGCACCGTCGATCCCGTCTTACCCAGAGTTTTCATCATTTCCATAGCGACTCAGATCAATTTTTAATTATGGGCGTCAACAAGCCCCCCCCCCTCCCTCTTCTCCCTCATCTCCCTCTTCTCTCGCTCCCCCCGGTCCCCCTGCTAATCCCTCTCCTGTGAAAGTGCAATCTAATAGAGCTGACAGACCCCAGCTATGCAGATAAAGAGGCCGATCGAGAGGCCAGAGACCAAGGGCTAATGTCATCTGACAACAGGTCGAAAAGGCGTGACTCCAGCAAAGCATGGGTTTAATCAGCGTGTTGGCAGATAGAGGCTGCTGTGTCCTTTGTATTAGGTTGCTGTCATTACAAGCAAAACTTGCCTTGTGTGTGTGTCTGTGTGTCTGTGTGTCTGCGTGTGCGTGTGCGTGTGTGTGTGTGTGTGTGCGTACAGTAGACCCAAGATTCACATTCTGTGGGCGTAATTGTTTTCTGCATGAGGAGGCATTGAAAAGAGATTGTCTGAGTGAATATCCTAGTTTTCTAATGCTTAATATTCATCTGAATTCCCCTTGAATTTCTTTTTTTCCTTCAGTGACTTAATTTGAATCTCGAGGGGAAAACAGAACTGGTTTAGTATTTTTTTTCGTACTAATCAAGATAGGGTTTTTCTACAAACCATTCTCAGGGAAGATTATGTAAATTTCAGTGGGCATTATAATTATAAAACCTGTTATGCATTTGAGTTATGAGACATTGAAATGGAATAAAAAAACAAAGGCAATGCCTTCTGTCTCTGTCTGCTTTGGGTGGGGTTCCTCCCACAGTACGAGGCAGATGTTTGAGTCGTCTCTAAACCTGCCACAAATTCCTTCATCAAACGCACTGTATTACATTAGGGTGGTGTGATGATGGTTTATCTCTTTAAGCCACTGCTCTCTCTCTCTCTCTCTCTCTCTCTCTCTCTCTCTCTCTCTCTCTCTCTCTCTCCACGATACGCTTAAACTCAGAGCATCAGCAGTGCATCAGAGTGGGTTCAAAGCAACACTGCTCCGCCATGTATTTTTCACCATTTATCAAAACTATCGATCCCATCGGGTGTCTGGGGAGAGATTCATACCAGCAGTGGGCCTCTATCCGTGTGCGCGGGGCAGGGCAGAGCAGTCCCTTTTACTCTCTCAGTAACTCATTCTTTCCAGTCGAGTAGGCTTGTTAAGTTACCGTGCGACGGGAAAGGCAGGCGAAGAAGTGCCTTGTCTCTTTGCACTTGACTTGAAAGCTTGGATGGAGTGAGCGGCGCTGAGAGGGGACTTTAGCGCTCCTGGGGCAGGTGTAAAAGCCCTTTTGCCCCATGGGGGCACTAGAGTCGCCACGCCACGCCACGCCACGCCACGCCACGCCACGCCACGCCACGCCACTCCTCCAGCGCCGGGGCAAAAAACACACGCTTCAGACGGAGACAAGTTGAAAGGTGGCGTTTTGTCTGTCTGCTTCAACAACAACCGTCGTTGTTGATCGTGATCCCTGACATACGTGTCCCCTCACTCACTCTTTCACACCCATCAGAGAAAAGCCAGCCGGTTGTGTTGCTGCGCAAGCTCACCTTTTATAGTGAGTGTGAGAACTTGAGAGACTCCTATCTGGCAACGAGCGTGTTCAGCAATTATGTGTTCGTTTTTTTAACACCTAGCCATGCATTTGGAATTGCCTTGTTCTCCCTCTGTTAATTTTAGCACAAACACAAACATTTTAGGTGGAGCTGCTGCCACAGCTGGCCAATAGGGTGTTATATTGCCTCGAGGG
>NC_045160.1:25173015-25178015 GCF_900700415.2 Clupea harengus
GGTTCAGTGTCTTGCTCAAGGACGCTTCGACAGGGAATCGAACTAGCAACCTTCTGATTACTAAACGACTTCTTTACCTCCTGTACCACTGTCGCCCCATGATGAGTAAATAGGCTGGCACATAGCCTGTCAGTGTATGTACAGTCTGTAAAAGCAGAATCTGTGTGGTGGGAATGTGCAGCTGCAAGCAGATCAGGTGAAAAGACTGCAGCAGTGTGCCAGAGTGGAGATAGTCTGGAGTAGGAGGGGGAGAAAAGAGACAAAGTGAGAGAGCAGAGCTAAGTTGCCTTATATACGTATACACATATGTAATTTTAATTTGCCTTATATACGTATACACATATGTCATTTTAAGTTGCCTTATATACGTATACACATATGTCATTTTAATTTGCCTTATATACGTATACACATATGTCATTTTAATTTGCCTTATATACGTATACACATATGTCATTGTAAGTTGCCTTATATACTTATACACATATGTCATTTTAAGTTGCCTTATATACGTATACACATATGTAATTGTAAGTTGCCTTATATACGTATACACTTATGCAATTGTAAGTTGCCTTATATACGTATACACATATGTCATTGTAAGTTGCCTTATATACGTATACACATATGTCATTTTAAGTTGCCTTATATACGTATACACATATGTCATTGTAAGTTGCCTTATATACGTATACACATATGTCATTTTAATGTGCCTTATATACTTATACGTATATGTTATTGTAAGTTGCCTTATATACGTATACACATATGTCATTTTAAGTTGCCTTATATACGTATACACATATGTCATTTTAAGTTGCCTTATATACGTATACACATATGTCATTTTAAGTTGCCTTATATACGTATACACATATGTAATTGTAAGTTGCCTTATATACTTATACGTATATGTAATTGTAAGTTGCCTTATATACTTATACGTATATGTAAATGTTAGTTGCCTTATATACGTATACGTATATGTAATTGTAAGTTGCCTTATATACGTATACACATATGTCATTTTAAGTTGCCTTATATACGTATACACATATGTAATTGTAAGTTGCCTTATATACGTATACGTATATGTAATTGTAAGTTGCCTTATATACGTATACACATATGTCATTTTAAGTTGCCTTATATACGTATACACATATGTAATTGTAAGTTGCCTTATATACTTATACGTATATGTCATTTTAATTTGCCTTATATACGTACAGTATACACATATGTCATTGTAAGTTGCCTTATATACGTATACACATATGTCATTGTAAGTTGCCTTATAGACGTATATGTTATTGTAAGTTGCCTTATAGACATATATGTAATTGTAAGTTATGGTGATGAGGAACAGTGTTATCACAGCCACCATCAGCATTTGCAGGCAAAGTTCCTCCTATACGTGAGAGAACAGAGACAGGTAATTAAACAGAATATCAGCCATACATACAATAATAAACAATATGCTGCCTGTTATGTAAGCACCAAGGTCAGTATACTATTGATGCTTACCAGGGGGGTGGGGAGTGACCCTCTCGGGAGTATGAAGCTGGGTAGTAGTGGGGTAGGAATGGGGTATGAACCCAGGTTAGGGTAAGGGAGGGGTAGGGGTGATTTGAGTCCTCCGAGATCACAAACCCAGATTAGGGGAAGGGAAGAAACTGGGATACGAACCCTGGTCACCTTCAGCACCGAAAGAGAACGACAAGTAACATGGCCACTTCATCAGCATCAACGACGAAGAGCACAATATGATATATAGAGAGAGAGGAAGAGGGAGAAGGAGAGGTTGCCTGACATGGTGTAAGAGAGCAATGTCGTGAGGGGTGGCGGATCGTGACGCTTTATTCCTAACTTCAGGATGCGCTAAAGAGGAATGTTTCTAATCTAGACTTCATTTTAGCAGGATTCCCTCCGCCCTCCCCCGCCTACCTCACGTCAAATTAGCACATTGTCCACCGCCAACCCCCCTTCATCGCCACGGGCTAGGTCCAGAGGATCATAGGCAAGAGAGTCCCCGTGTCGGTGCATAAGAGAGCGGTCCTGCGCCCCCGGTGCCCGGCGGGCATGCATCATTAGCGCCCCAGTGGCACCCTGCTGGCACCTTAGCCTGGCGCCACTACGCCTCTCCCGCTGGAGATGCATGGAGTTTGTCACGCGTGTGTGTGTGTGTGTGTGTGTGTGTGTGTGTGTGTGTGTGTGTGTGTGTGTGTGTGTGTGTGTGTGTGTGTGTGTGTGTGTGTGTGTGTGTGTGTGTGTGTGTGTCACGCGTGAGGATGTAATTACGCTCCGCTAGGCACCTCTATCACTGCACATTAGCTGGGGGCTGTTTTAATTTCCTGAAATTACTTCACTTCAAAGCGGACAGGACAGTCCTTATGGGGAGAGAGGGAGAGCAAGAGAGAGAGAGATATGGAGAACAGAGGGAGAGAGAGAGAGGCCAAGAGGGGATGAATGGAGAGAGAGAGAGAGAGAAAACAGAGGGAGAGAGAATGAGAGAGAGGCCAAGAGGGGATGAACGGAGTGAGAGAGAGAGGGAAAACAGAGGGAGAGAGAATGAGCGAGAGGCCAAGAGGGGATGAATGAAGTGAGAGAGAGAGGGAGAGAGAATGAGAGAGAGTCTTGCAGGCATCTCCGGTCTAAGCTGGTGTTTACCTGCGGGTAGAGGGTCGTCAGCTCTCTCCGTGGGGAGTCCCATTATCCCTTATCCTTCTCTGCTCAGGAAAAAAAAAACGGAAAAAAGGAGAAACTTAAGCTTTATCGCTCACAGAGGAGGGCAAATGTAGCTTTAAGACATAAATAGAAGCACACTATGCGCTGTATGTATTCCAAGAAAAAGGGGGAAAAAAAATTAAATGAAAATAGAAAAAAAATGATTATCTTTCATCTGAGCTTTGATTGTCCTGGTACACTCTGTCAGTGCTCCTGAGAGAGATAGAGCAATAGTGAGTCTTAGACAGGAGGAGGAGGAGGAGGAGGAGGAAGGGTGTTCTTGCTGTCATTTTTTATCACAGGGTTGTGGATAAACGGAGAGGCTACAGGGAACGTCTCGGAAAATTGAAGCGTTTTCTCTCCAATTTTAGGGATTGGAATGGCCATGTGGCCAGAGGCTCTTGGGGGGGGGGGGGGGGGGGGTCGCAGGTGCATCTCGCGACCCAAGAATTGTGTCCCATCTGGGTTTTATTCCGCTAGTGCACTCTTGACAACCATGCCGCCATTATTGAGATGACAGTTCTGCCACTTTATCCGGCTTATCAATGATTTCTTTCAGTCTGGCTGCTGCAGAGAAATCACTTTTTAGCTCAGAGGCCTTTGAGATTGAAACTTTAAAATGTTCACCAGGGAGTGTGTGCGTGTGTGTGCGTGCATGCGTGTGTGTGTGTGTGTGCGTGTGTGTGTGTGTGTGTTTGTGTGTGTGTGTGTGTGAGTGAGTGTGTGTGTCTGTGTGTGTGTGTCCGTGTGTGTGTATTTGTGCCGACGGCTAACGCTAGTTTGCCTCTGGGCTGCTGGCCTAATAGCACGGCACAACGAGACACGACAAGCTCACACAACATCTCAGACAACAGTAGGGCAGCGAACACAGCATACAGCATGGCTTCTGTACCAACACATCAGACACACACACACACACACACACACACACACACACACACACACACACACACACACACACAAAGAGAGACAGACAACAGGAGGTCGGCACACACAGCATACAGCTTGGCCTCTGTACCGGCACATCAGACGAGGAAGAAGAGACACACCCCATCAATAATTAACGAGGCTTCATATTTCAGCCATACTATTTATTTATTTATTTGTTTAGTTATTCTTTTATTTATGTGCAACTTATTTATTTAGCTAACGTTTGCTGCTCTCAACGAGCAGCCCTTTCAGTGAGACAGTTGATGCCGTAGCCTTCTTTAGCATGAGCCAATGAGAGAGCAGCACTGACCTCTCTGTGCATAGACCTGCCCCTTTCTGTCTCTCTCTCTCTCCCTCTCTCTCTGTCTCTCTCTCTCTCTCTCCCTCTCTCTCTCTTGCTCTCCTTGCCATAGTGAATGTCCAGAGGTGACGTGTTAAATAATAGATAGAATAATTCGAAGGCTGTTTTGGAAGGCTGGTCATAGTCATCCCCCCCCCACACACACACACACCCCAACTACCCACTTAGATGTGGAACAGGGCTCAAACTCAAGTGTGTGTGTGTGTGTGTGTGCGTGTGCTAGTACCAACCATGTCAGCCAACTGTCTCCAGTGGCTAAGTATGCATCAGTAATGCAGGCAGACCTGGCAGCAGCAGGCAGCTTTGGAGGTGGGCACTGTGATAGGGACCTCGTTCCAAAGGGACTACTTTATGGCTCTCCTCCGTGATAGGGTCCTCGCTCCAAAGGGACTACTTTATGGCTCTCCTCTGTGATAGGGTCCTCGCTCCAAAGGGACTACTTTATGGCTCTCCTCTGTGATAGGGTCCTCGCTCCAAAGGGACTACTTTATGGCTCTCCTCCGTGATAGGGTCCTCGCTCCAAAGGGACTACTTTATGGCTCTCCTCTGTGATAGGGTCCTCGCTCCAAAGGGACTACTTTATGGCTCTCCTCTGTGATAGGGTCCTCGCTCCAAAGGGACTACTTTATGGCTCTCCTCTGTGATAGGGTCCTCACTCCAAAGGGACTACTTTATGGCTCTCCTCCATGATAGGGACCTCGCTCCAAAGGGACTACTTTATGGCTCTCCTCTGCAGCCCTGCATGTTAACACTTAGGTCTCCTCTCTCGCAGCGCTGCAGCAGGACTGGCACACGACTGCTGTCTCGGGTACCACGAGGAAGAGGGATGGGTGGGAGAGGGGGGAGGAAGAGAGCTGGTGCCAGGCTTTAAAGCTGTGGGTCGCACACGACTGGCGTCTCGGGTACCACGAGGAAGAGGGATGGGTGGGAGATGGGGGAGGAAGAGCGCTGGTGCCAGGCTTTAAAGCGGTGGGTC
>NC_045160.1:25183015-25198015 GCF_900700415.2 Clupea harengus
ACAGTAATAGGACAGCACCTTAAGATAGAGAGATGTAACACTCTTTTGAGGCACTTCCGAATCCTGTCCTTTAACTGTGTTGGCTTCTGCTTATGAAGACAGTTAAAAACAAAACAAAATGAACGAAAACACACAAGTAATACTGAAATAGTCTGTGTAGGTTTATCTTCTTTTTCCTCTCATCTTCTTTTCTTTTTCAGTTCATTTGGTGAAAAAACTCTAAGAATATATATAATGGATACAGACTTCTCTGACTGTGTACATCAATAAAGTCTAGTCTTTAAGTGCTACAGGAATCGAGCACACACACATGTAAGCAGGTTGTAGTTACTACTCTCATTACTTCATTTAATCTGGACTAGGATTTCACCACAGGACTGGAAACGACCTGTCTTAGTATGCCCTGCAGTGTCACCCGAGGTCATGTTTGCCCCTACATTTAGTGACGGGAGGGGAAATTGCTGCCGCCAGCGAGGAAGGGGCTTTTCAGAGCAAAGCAATCATGCTTATGTATGGATGTATGCAATGGGCTCCGCTGTAATCCATCCTGAGATTATTCAGTTAATGCCGCCGGGACATGCCTGTGGCCGCCATGCCAGCGTCTGTCATTACGTATGAAACGGGAAGCCTCGGCAAAACAGCTGTGGGATGCTATTACCGAGCCGCTCCGGGGGAAGCTTCAGACGCAGGGGTGCAGCAGCTGGCTCCATCACCCCGCATCCGACCAGCATCAGCACCGACTCCGGCACATGGGCTGCTGCTTCCTGGGTCACAGAAATAACAATGCGTGAAGTTTAGGATGTGCTGTGCGAAGGCTGTTAAAAAAAGAGGCTGTGACTCCTCCTGAACGTGCTGTTTGTTCGTTACTTCCTGTTTTGCGGTGTGTGAGTGTGTGAGTGGAGACTCTCTGCCTTCAGGATGTCTGAGGCAGCTGTGTGTTGTTTGTTCACCTGGAAACAGCTTGATAGGTGTGCAATTCCCAGGGAGCATAATTATCGATGAAACGCCTGACTCATGCCAACAACATGTCACATCAATGCATGTAAATCCATGTTAAAATATGATGACAAGACATGCGCATCATTTTTCTAATGAAGACAACTAGTACCTAGTAAGAGTGAATGTTTATTACCAAGGAAGTTGTTTTCATTAGCGTTGTACAAACATAGTCTGTTTGTCTGTCTGTCAGGAAGATTGCACAAAAACTACCAGGCTTATGTTCATGAAACTTGGTGGGAGTGTAGCATGGGCTAAGGCAGGACCCATTACATTATGGACCAGATCCAAATCAAGGGGCGGATCCAGGATTTTGTATTTTTGCTTTTGTAAACATTTCAAGATATAATAAGGCATATTGGCCTTGGCACTTTAATGATGGTGGACCGTTGGAAAAGCTAATTATCTTTGCAGGATATTGAATAATTGCAGTGTTCTCTATGTCTTTGTTATATTTTAATTACTGGGTGTATAATATTTCAATACCTTGGAGTAATGACATTGATCAGTCCAATTGACTCTACATTGACACACCGTATGTTATTCAGCCAGAAAAAATAGAACAGAACATCAACACCATGTCGGAATGATAATCATCAATTCTAGCTCTGTAGAATTCTTAGCTTGTTAGTTTGTTTGTTTTCAGATGTTCAGACGTCTCGAGGTGACATCCACCTTTACCTTTAAATCACTGTAAGGGTGTTTGTATAGCATGCACACATTACATCTTGATTAAGCTAAGTATATTCACTTCAACAACTGTTGCTCAGTCAGGCGTTGTTCCTGTAATAGACACAGCCACACCACCCTCATCATCACCTCCAGGGCATGTCAGGCGTCATCTTCCCATTTTTGTCGCACCATAGGGTGCTTTTCTCTCTCTCTCTTTCGACTCTTTCTCTTTTTTTGGCGCTGTTTATCCTGCACTGCTGACGTATCCCAGAGGTTTAGCACCTCTGCCTCAGTGTCAAGGTGTTCTCAGAGACAGATGGCCTGGTGGAAATCACTGCCACATACGGTAGGACACAGACGCTAGCAAGGTTAGCATTGTGCGCTAACGCCTCCATTTTACATTCGGTAACACTTCTGCCCTCCTGGTCATGCAGTTAGTGATGGTCCAGTTGTCTGTGTCCATGTGGTTACATTATTAAATTCTGCGGTATCGGTTGTAGGCTTCTGAAGGCGATGGGTTTATCCGACGTGCTTTTTTGAAAGTGGAGTCTCCTGGGTGATGCCAAGCTAGGAAGATGAATGGATACAGAAGATGGAGTGGCTCACCATTTTATCATCGCAACGGCCCCCTCGACACATTTTTGCAGGAACCAGCTAATGGATTTTGTCTTTTCTGCCCACTTGTCATTACACCTGGCACGTTTCTCATGTGGATGTCACTCATCTCCGTCTAAAAATAAATAGGCAAATAAACAAACATTAACAATCTCACAAAAGGATAAACAAACTAACGGAGGAAAAGGGAAGGAGAGAGAGAGAGAGAGAGAGAGAGAGAGAGGGAGCATAATAAATGTGTGGCTGAGAATGAGTAAATGTGGTGCTAATGGCCCTCTGTTTGTGGAGTGCGGAGGACGGAGGACTAATGAGGAAATAGCATAGCATCCACTGGGCCGCTGGGGCTGTCCAATAACGCCTCCTCATGTAGAGATTGTCACTTTTATTGGGAGGCGGGGGGGGGGGGGGGGGGGGGGGGGCAAGTGGTCATGGTCACTGAAACCATCTGGCACTAGTTTGGCATAGATATGTCAATGCTGACATCTCCTCCTCTGCAGATATTACAGTAGTTTTTTATAGTCATATGGGAATTGATTCTGGAATCTACCTGACCTATATTTGGTACAGGTATGTCAACACTGATACTCCTCTGCTGATGGTACTTTTTAATTGGGGCGGGGGGGGGGGGGGGGGGGGGTCATGTGGAACCTACCTGACATTCATTTTACACTTTTCACCTATTCTGATGATAGCGCCTTTGCTTTTTTTGAAAGGGGGGGGGGGACATCTCGGATCATTACCTGGCACAGACCTGGCTCTCATCAGCCCCAGACTCAGCTCAGCTCAGCGGCAGCTGCCACATGGGTAGGCTTGTCACCTGCAGAGAAGAAGATAAGACATAAGAATAGCCTCCCACCCTCAGAAGCTTTACATTGTGGTGTCAGCATTCATTTAGATGTCCTTACGCTGAATCCTTACAGACTGGTCCGAGGAATAGAGTTTCAGAGCAAAGCTAGCATTTTCTAGCAGTCCCTCATCGAATGAGCAACATTCATTACATTCTCACTCATTTCTTTCTTACTTCCTTTTTCAGGAGAAGCGCTGCTAGCTATTATCAGGCCTTATCCTCATTTTGCCTTGATGTAAACATTCACAAACTATGGTAAAAAAATATATAATTTGAATGTCAAAACAAACTTTTATGATGAATGAGCAAATGAATGTGCGGACTGTCGGCATGTAATTATGCGAGCCTAAGAAGCACACCACGCAAAGATGAGTGCCGCGCGCTCTTGAACATCTAAATCACTGATTGTAAGACACAGTGCGTGTGTTGTGTACAGCATATACATCAGTGAGAACACCATGTACAGACCCTCATAGTGGTGTTCTGAGAACAGTGCTACATAAAGTGCGGTCTGCGATGTTAAACCGAGACGCTTTTGGACAAAAATCAGCGAAGAGCTCCTCACAGACCTCTAGCTGCCCGTTCTGTGTCTGTGTTTGAAAAAGTAAAAACTGTTGTGTTCGTTCCTGACATTCCTGACTTTAATAAGAAAGTGGCTCTGTCCAAAAACGATTCCAGCCAATCAACACGTTGCTTCAGGAGCACGTAAGTAAAGGGTGTAATTTGACTGGTTGTTCAGCTCAAATATCAGCAACCTTTCACCAGAATCGAAGACTGTGCCTTTAGCCTTATAGTGTGTGTACATGGCCGCCAAAGCTAGGCTAGGCTAAGCTAAATGTAGGCTATAGGCTTTAGGGCATGACCATGAGGAAAGGATTCTCGCTTTTAATGTATCTGGATGTATTCCAGAGCCAAGGAGTTTTGTGGTAGCCTCATTGGTGCGGTGCCATCCTTCCTCTCTCTGACAGGCAAATTGCAGGAATAGCACGCCAGCGTAATGTGTGCACGTGATATGTAATTCAGCTTGTTTTGAGATAGATAGTGTGTGTGTGTGTGTGTGTGTGTGTCTGTCTGTTTAAGGGTATTGCTGTTTCCAGGCCCAAGGCCATTCAGAATCAGCGTTCCACTCCTAGCCGTTTGCAAAGCGGACAGGAAGAGAAGAGAAGAGAAATAAAATGAAATCAGACGACACCAGTGTGCTCCAATCATCCTGTAAATATACACAATCATGTCCAATCAAACCTGAAGCTGAGAGCTGCAATTCACGGATGAAACCTACTACTGGTTCTCGAGGGTGGAGAGACACTATTCCTAATATCCAGTAATAGGCTAGATGAAATATTCCTAATATCCAGACCTGGTTGAGTTTGTGTGTGTGTGTGTGTGTGTGTGTGTGCGCTCCAAAAGATGTAATGGGCTAGCTGAAAAGAGCTATCTGTAGAGCTGCTATTGTGATGAATTTTGAAAAGAAGATTCTCTGTAGTGATCGAAAAGTGGTACTTACAAGACATAAACACATGCACAGATGACACACACCTGTTTTACTCACTCTGGTAATAGTAACCTTACGAGCAAACTGTATACCCAAGCTGTACTATACTTCAATGCTCTCTCCCCACCTTATCCACCATAAGTTTTGTATGTATCGTGTAAATACCATCGTATGTTTCTATGTATTGTGTACATTTACCTCATGTATGCTAGCATGCTAAACCATACACATGTATGAACTCATCTGCCATGTTTCTGAGTCTCTCCTCTCCCTTTGCTCCGGGGGAGGTCAAGCCCTCGGTTCTGTAAAGCACCTTGGTTCTCTCCTCTCCCTTTGCTCCGGGGGAGGTCAAGCCCTCGGTTCTGTAAAGCACCTTGGTTCTCTCCTCTCCCTTTGCTCCAGGGGAGGTCAAGCCCTCGGTTCTGTAAAGCGCCTTGGGTCAATTTCATTGTTTTGTCGCTCTATAGATCAAATGTAATTGAATTGAATAGACAAAACATCATCTCTCCCACTGGGAATGTGCACGTCCCATTGTGCCTGTTTACTTTAATGTGACCTATAGGACATTTATTTTATGCTGTACATTTTCTGGGAAGAATCAATTTTATGGTCCTGTGGTATTGATTTTGAGGTTGGTCATGTTGATGGACCTTCTGGTAAACCCCTCGGACTTCGGGTGTTTTTAAATTACGTCAACTCTGTAGCTGCCCACAGAATTGACTTCCCCGTAGTACATCATTGGTCACTGTGTACAACGGTGAACTGCAGACAGACGAACAGACAGACAGACAGGCAGACAGGCAGACAGACAGACAGACAGACAGACAGACAGACAGACAGACAGACAGACAGACAGACAGGCAGAGGCTGCCTTTTTCCTGTCTTGAGACAGTCACATATGAGTAACATCAGCATTAATCTTTACATCTTTTGTACTCATTTCGTTCAGTCTTGAATTTGACTCCTTGATTACAGTCTCTCAGAGTCTATTGTGTAGACATGTGCTACTTAATGTCCTGATGAATTGATTTGATTATTCATACATTTTCCAGCAGAATGCTCCAATCTATAAGTCGGGACATTATGGTTTAATTGCTAAACTAATCACTTCCTGTTATAACTCTCTTGAGGTTCGCTACTTAAAACTAAGAAAAGCATTGTTCTGCAGTCTGGTTGAAGTCTGCTGGTTAAGCATATGCAATTATGTTCCCTGCCTTATTGTTTATCTTATTCACACGGTTTTCTTTGCACAACCATTATTTTGTCTACCAGTCAGGACTATTTGCGTTCACTACTAGAGTGATTATTCATGTATTTATTTTCCATCTGACAACGTATGATTAACTGGAGCATTTGCCTGCAAATGGATTCCTCTGTATTTATTTTCTGTCATATCATGTCTTCTGTTCAGGCAGGTAACAACACAACTCCCTTTGTTATTGATGTGTTTGTCTGACATCACTAAGATAATCCCATCCAGCAGTCAGAACTTTAATTACTACTACCTTGTGGGTACTGTTTTCGCATGTGAAATACAAATGTGAAACTCATTCGTTCAGTTACATCATTTGTTTTTGCCCTGGATGATCTCATCCAGTAGTCACTTCCTGGTTTGATTATTACTAGTTTTATTTACTACTCCTGTGTGACTTACATTTAAACATTTAGATCATTTGTTTTTACCAGGATGGTCTCACCAAGCAGTCTGGACCTTGTTTCCCGTACGACTGTTTAATCCCGTGAAATGAATCATCTAGTAATGGATTTGCTACAGTAATACACATCTCTTCTTTTTCTTCCAGGATGATCTCATCCAGCAGTCAGAACTTCCTGGTGCGTGACCTGGTGTCGGGGCGCGACTACGACCTCTGTGTGCTGGCGGTCTACGACGACAGCCTGAGCTCCCTGACGGCCACCCGGCAGGTGGGCTGCGTGCAGTTCGTCACGGAGACCGAGTACAGCCAGTGCCAGTCGCTGCACAGCCAGTTCCTGGGCGGCACCATGATCATCATCATTGGCGGCATCATCGTGGCCTCCGTGCTCGTCTTCATCATCATCCTCATGATCCGCTACAAGGTCTACAGCGCCCAGGGCGGCGACCCTGGCAAGGCTGGCATGACCTTGCGCTCGCAGACCAACGGGGGCCAGGCGGCGGCGGGACAGGTGCCCCGCTCCGGCTCCAAGGTCACGGACTCCTCCCAGGAGGACCAGCCCACCACAGGGTTCTCGGCGGGGGGGGGGGCGAGTGGCGCGGGGGGGGCGGGGGCCCTGAAGGACTCAGTGGCGCTGGTGGTGGACTGTGAGAAGGCGGCTCGTGTGGAGATCACGGGCGAGGACATTGTGTCGCCCACCAAGAGGCGCCACTCCAGGACTTTCATAGAGCTCAAGGGACAGCCGCCGCCACTGTCTGGGAAAGAGAGGAAGAGTGCAGAGCCTTCAGAGAGTAAGTGAGGTATGTGTGTGTGTGTGTATATATATATTTGTGTGTGTGTGTGTGTGTGTGTGTGTGTGTGTGTGTGTGTGTGTGTGTGTGTGTGTCAGTGTGTATGTGTGTGTGTGTGTGTGTGTACGCATCTGTGTGTGTGTGTGTGTGTGAGTGTGTGCATCTGTGTGTATGTGCATTTATGTGTGTGTGTGTGTGCGTGCGTGCGTGCGTGCGTGTGTGTTTAGGTGAGAGAAGGAGAGCATCAAAAGCAACATTTTTACGTCATTTTGCAGTTTCGTTCTATCTATTTTCATCTCCACATCACATGGTAGCTGTGAAGAATAGTCACAAGGGACATGAATGGGTTTGAATGCTAGGGATGAAAGAATGCCAAATCGCTGGCATTTTGATGGCGCATTGATAAAATATAAGCCCAGTAGCACAGCATTGGACACTGCAGATAATGTCACTGGGTCTTTTTTCTCCCCCCTAAGAATGCTTGCTGTATAGGTCCCAGACAACAGGCGCTAGTCTGTGTACCCAATGTGATGCCCCTTCTAGTCTGTGTACCCAATGTAATGCCCCTTACAGGCTCTAGTCTGTGTACCCAATGTAATGCCCCTTACCCGGCACCATTCCCATCATCTAATACAAGTTTCCCCAGAAGGGCCATTCGTTTGGTGTAAAAATGGTGGGTGGGGAGATGTTGCACAATTACTACTGCAGGAAAAGCGCGATCCCTCCCCTTGATTGGCTACATTCAAGTGGGTCCTGAGGAGCCGTTTCAGTTTGGGGAAGTTAGACAAATTGTTCCAATCAGGTGGTTGCAGTTTCTGGACCAAAGGCACTGGATATCAGGTGGCAACAGTGGCTGTAAATCAGCCAATCGATAAAAGCCATTAAATGTGCACTGGGGCTGGCGGACAGCGAGGTGGCCCCCAGCGCCGGCCCCTCAGGCGCTGTCAGACACCCAGACCCTCAGGCAAATTGAACTTGAAATTGAAGGGAAATTGATTGAAATTAAGGGAAATGATAAGCCAAATGGAGCGACTCAGAGGTACCGATCAGATGAATAATCTGCGAGAGGATGTGAGACAGACGTGGTGCTCTGGCATATCCCGCATGGGCTTCCCCTGATCTCCTGACCACTACAGGTGCCCAGGAAGAGACCCGAGGCTGTTGAAGATCGTCAGTTATCTCTGCACCACTACAGGTGCCCAGGAAGAGACCCAAGGCTATTATTGAAGATCGTCTGTGTCGTCGCAGCGGTGTTTTAAAAGGCCAGTTGTGCCCGTGCTTGGCTATGACAAAACACCACCCTGAGGATCATCAGTCCTTGTTAGAGTGCTGCTGACCACCTCGGAAGTGTGTGTGTGTGTGTGTGTGTGTGTGTGTGCGTGTGTGTCACCTCAGGGTTGTGTGTGTCGGAGTGTGTATGTGTGTGTGTGTGTGAGTGTGTGTGTGTGTGCGTGTGTATGTGTGTGTGTGTGTGTGCGTGTGTATGTGTGTGTGTGCGTGTGTGTGTGTGTGTGTGTGAGAGTGTGTGTCACCTCAGGGGGGTATGTGTGTGTGTGCGTGTGTGTGTGTGTGTGTGTGAGAGTGTGTGTCACCTCAGGGGGGTGTGTGTGTGTGTGCGTGTGTGTGTGTGAGAGAGTGTGTGTGTGTGTGTCTGTGCGTGTGTGTGTGCGTGTGTGTGTGTGTCACCTCAGGGGTGCAGCTATAGTGTTTTTGCACCAGGTGCTCAATATCACCCCTCCCCCCGCCTCTCACACAGGGCTCTCAGTAATGGATGTAGTGTAGTTCAGTAATGGATGCAGCGTAGTTCAGTAAGGGATGCAGTGTAGTTCAGTAAGGGACGCAGCGTAGTTCAGTAAGGGATGCAGTGTAGTTCAGTAAGGGATGCAGTGTAGTTCAGTAATGATGGCAGTGTAGTTCAGTAATGGATGCAGTGTAGTTCAGTAATGATGGCAGTGTAGTTCAGTAATGGATGCAGTGTAGTTCAGTAATGGATGCAGTGTAGTTCAGTAAGGGATGCAGTGTAGTTCAGTAATGGATGCAGTGTAGTTCAGTAAGGGATGCAGTGTAGTTCAGTAATGGATGCAGCGTAGTTCAGTAAGGGATGCAGTGTAGTTCAGTAATGATGGCAGTGTAGTTCAGTAATGGATGCAGTGTAGTTCAGTAATGATGGCAGTGTAGTTCAGTAATGGATGCAGTGTAGTTCAGTAATGGATGCAGTGTAGTTCAGTAATGATGGCAGTGTAGTTCAGTAAGGGATGCAGTGTAGTTCAGTAAGGGATGCAGTGTAGTTCAGTAATTGATGCAGTGTAGTTCAGTAAGGAATGCAGTGTAGTTCAGTAATGGATGCAGTGTAGTTCCCCAGACATTCAGCTTATGCATCAACGTCTCACAGTCGTGTCAAACAACAGGGTCAGTATTGCCCTCTAGCACACACCCCACCCCCTTCAAAAAAGTCTGTCCGTGTCCTGACTAAGAGGGACGAGGCAGCCGGGTTCAGCTGATCCTGTTATGCCCTCTGTCACATAACCAGCACTGCTTCTCCCACACACTCATCTATCTTCTTCCTGCTCCTCTCTGCAGACTTTACGGCGGTTCCGGTCAGTGATGAGAAGAAGGTTCATCGCGACTTCAAAATCTGACGGAGTAATGGCCTCCTCTCTATCTCTTTCTCTCTCTCTCTCTCTCTCTCTCTCTCTCTCTTTCTCTATCTCTCTCAATCCCTCCTCATTCATCCACTCGACAGAAAGAAAGAAAGAAAAAAGAGAAGAGAAGAAAAAAAGAAAGTGAAGGAGGGAAAAAAAGAAAGAGAGTTTGTGACGCATAGACGCAACAGAAGAATAGCATCTGCCATTTACTCGAAACTTAGCATGTTGCTAAGACCCGCGTCTGCCAAGGCCTTGTCCGCTCTACCCAGTACATATGGCAGGGCTCTGCTCATAATACAGCTCATTCCTCCGATGTCTTCTTTTCTTTTTGTTGCTGTCTCTCTCATTTCCATACCAGCGGTGTGTGGGATTATGTTTGCGTACAGCTCATCACAGACTTAAAGTGATGGGTCTGGGAAACGGGAACGTTAACGAGAACAGCGCAGTTGGAGCTTCGGAAGCCCGGCTGGACATGCGGCTCTCCTCGGTTCATGTCTTTTACTCTCTGTATCCGCGGACTCCCCACTATTTTCCATTCAGACTTGCGTCAGCGGACTACGGATTAATGGAACACGTTGGGAGTCTCTCTTCTTCGGCTTGCGGGGGAAAATAAAACTGTGGCTATGGGAGAAAAAAAGAAAAGAAACAGTATTGCCTTCCTATCCCACTTGGCCAAGACTATTTTACGTATTTGCAAACAGATCCAGTAACTTACCCGTATGTTGCTGATCTCGTGAGGGATATCTCTTTACTGGTGAGTACATGGCTGACACGTTTTTTCTGCAGTGCAGTGCGAGGCAAAGGGGCACATATGTAACAGATGTTGAACGCAAAGGCAACTCCCACTTGACCAGCCTGGATTCGGTCCAGTCTGGCCTATACCTAGATCTAGCCTGCTGTGTCATCGTTCACATATATGTCCCTTTGTTGATGGCATGTGAATTTCAATGATGTTCTTTATTTCCATTAGTACTATGTGTAAAGCAGTGGTTCACAGAGTTTGTGTGTGTGTGTGTTTGTGCGTGGGGTGGGGAGGTGATCGGGTGGGGGTCTTCCCTATTATCGAATGGAGTCTTGCCAGGAAAAGTTTGTGAACCAAAAACCAAAGCAGCATTATGCGCTACATGTTTTAATGGTATGTGTTTCTGATTCAAGTGAAGCAGCCCATAATGGAAGAAGTGTTAACACTTGACAAGCAGTCTTTAGCATCCCCCCCCCTCCCCCCCCCCCCCCGGCCCCCGGCCCCTGCCTGTGACTTAAGCTGTTGATAGGATTTGCTCCCACGGTTTACATTGTAGAGGCACAGCGCTTCATATGCACAGCCGGCGGCTGTGAAATATTCTGCACTACGCATAGAAAGATATACAGACCCAAATGAAAAAAAGACAAGCCGGGAGTGTTCATTTAAGTGCTGGTGTAGCATTCACGCTCTCTCCATAGAGTGGCTTTAATAGCCCCCCTCAGTGGTCCTCATGGAGACAGAAGTACACTAACTCACTCTGGTGTTTGACCCCAGATGCCCTCCATTTTAAGTGTCACCCAAAAACACTATAAGCCAACCATGAGGGAGATTACGCAATGGAGATCATGTTCGTTTGCGGGGCCCTTTTAGCAAAGACCTTTAGAGGAGACCTGTCACTGGAGCGCTGGTAGTCTGGGACAGATGAGGCCCGGGTCTGGGACAGATGAGGCCCGGGTCTGGGACAGATGAAGACCGGATCTGGCGCAGATGAAGTGGTGTGGTGTAAATCTATTCCAGCGTTGCCTGCTCTCGAAGGTTAGGGGTCAATTTGGTGGAATTGACTCTGCTCTAAAATAATTGGCTCGGGTTGTGTTCAATTGATTTCAGAGAGAGAATCAATATTTTATTTCTGAGTAGTTTTGTATTTTTGATGCTCATTGAACCTATCGATAGCCCACCAGGGTAATGTAATCAATAGCTGTCCACTGTGTGGCTGTGAGAAGTGCCTTGAGAATTTGATCTCATAAAATCAGGGGAGATCTCTAACATATTACTTAATGTGGATTAACCATACACGGTTTAGTCATGTACATTACCATACGTTAACTGAACTATATAGGTTTGCATGTTAAGTACTGAATGACGTTCTCGGGAACTTTGGTATTTAGCACAGGCGGTTATGTAGAGCACAAGCAGAAGTCATTTGTGGATGATAAGTGTGTAATGGCAGAGGGCACCCTGGGCCCGAACAGTGAGTGATGATTAGGTCTAAACAGCTGTGATTAGATGATAACCGTCTTTGAACTGCGTGGGTAGACGACCATTCCTAATTAGCCAGTGCAACAGTGATGAAGAAGAACACTTGTTTTTTAAAGTCATCCACCTTTTCAATGACATTATGGCAGAGTGTGGGGTAGTGATGCTGCTCTTAGCGAGACATGTTTGATTATTCTGCAACTCTCATGATATCCAGTGTAATCTTAATGTATATAATGTTTTGATTGACATGGCTAAACTATATAATCTTCCTATGTTTAGATGAAATGGATTTCAATATGTCCTACATTTACATTTAGTCATTTAGCAGACGCTTTTATCCAAAGCGACTTACATATGTGCGACTTACAATGTATACACATTTTAGAAGGGATGGTTATGGTAGCGCTGATGAATTATCTGTGGTTTTTAATCTATATGGACCAGGAAATGATGCAGATCCTTGTGCAGTGATGTGAATAACATGTGTGTTGGTTTTCCTAAAGTGGTTTCTGCCGATGTTTACATCAACAGCTGGTAAATAATGATGGTGCGATAACTCAAAAGCCCCCGCACACGGGATTATCCCTTCTTATTCGGCTATGTCTCTCCTTGTGACTGAGGTCTGGGGCTTGTGTGACCGTGATGAAGATGACAGACAGCTTGCACGATTTGTCCAACACAAATGATTACAAGGTGATTGTGCCCCAGTGGTCTAAAGAGATGTGGAGGCGGATGCCACCGAAGCCGCCCCTATAGCATATCAGAGCAGAGAAAAGAAAACTGCACGGATGATGAATAATTAATAATGGCAGTTATTTCCTCTCTTCCGTTCGGGGGCGCGGGCGATGCCATGCCTCACTGCGGCTGCCAGCCAGCCTCCCTCCCATCGCTATGGTGACCAGCCTCACGAGGAGCAGGCCAAGCATGAAGGAAAACAGGGAAAGTGTAGGGGAGTCAGAGTGAAACCTGCACGCAAACACTGTGAACAGAAGTGCCTCCTCCGGGGGACACAGAGACACTGTGTATGGTAGGACAGCTATGCAAACACAGAAAACACAACGCGAGGCTGGAGGCTGGGGTGGTGCAGTGTGCTTGGATGCGCCCGTCGCTTCTCTCTCTCTCTCTCTCTCTCTCTCTCTCTCTCTCTCCCTTTCTCTCTCTCTCACTCTCTCTCTCTCTCTATTGTTTATAAACAAAGGACAACAGTATCAGTGGCAGTTGATAAAGTGTTCACTGTCCATCACAGGATCATTCATAGAAAAAAAACAACTGTTTTCGTTGTTTTGTGTCTACCCCTATTATGGGATGGATCGTAATCAGATACCACTCTCTGCAAAACTTGTAGCAGGAAGCTTGGGTTTCTAATGTCTTGCTAAAAGTAGACGAGGAGAAACAGGAAGTCCAACGATCTGGGCCTCATCCAGCCATCGATACCATCCAGCTATGTCTGACTTTGAAGCATGAGACTGCATGAGAGGTTTGACAGCCCAGCGGAGTAGACAGCGGTGAAGATGGATTGTGTTTATCTTTCAGTTTCGTTCGCTGAAAATTAGATTTGTTGAACATGCTCAGACCTCAAGACTTGCCGCAGCTCCTCCGATATGATCTTTACACTGAACCATAGCATTCCTCATCTCCGACAAGGCAGTCACCTGAAAAGCTCTGTTCATTTTCTCATTAACATAGCTGATTGGAAAGAGTGAAGAGGAAAAATTGTCATGTCTGTTTTTGTGTGAGTGTGTGTGTGCGTGTGTGTGTGCGTGTGCGTGTATGTGTGTGCACGTGTGTGTGTGTGTGTGTGTGTGTGTGTGTTCGTGTGTGTGTGTGTGTGTGTGTGTGTGTGTGTGTGTGTAAGAATATGAGAGACAGAGAGAGAGAGCGGATCGTGGCAGTGTACAAGATGTGGGAATGGGAATTCGTCCCAGCAGTAATTAACCTTTTGACGAAACCACGCATAGACAATGACGGCCCCCGTTCAATATGGCTATGTAAATTTGTTATGGGATTTGTTATGACCAGAATACTCGAAAATGTCAAGCGAGAAATTTGTTCTCACTAATGTCGCATTCCTTTATGTAATTGACATGTACTTGCAGGGAACGAGATGTAACAGCGTCTGTGCCATTGCCTTATGAAACTCAGGCCTAGTATTAAACAGACAGTTGTCCTCGCTGTACTACATTAAGACTGACATATAAACTCATAGTTTATAATATATATATATTTAAATAGATAGATAATGACAATATAAAATGATGAAAAATGATATGATTAGTAATTACTGTATATATATATATATATATATATACTGTATACTAATCATATCATTTTTCAGCAATGATGTAGTGCATACTCATACTGAATAGCAGTGAAAGCACTGTATGTATACTTTTATCTGCATTCATTTTTAATGTCTTCACATGGCATTCTGTTTTCACATGGAATAATGTATTGTTTTGATGGATATGTCACACGATCAGCATCTTAATGTATCAGTAGGGAATTCTTCAGCTCTGTTTGTAGATCCTGCAGGTCGGCAGAACTCAAGCTGACTTAATGACTGGCACCCCTGATGAACATGGGATTATAGGCTAAACTCTGCCCAATTTTGGAGTAGTTAGCTCTTGCTTTAGTAGACCAATATACAACAAATTATGAAGCGTTTTAGGCTTTTTGGCAGCCAGTTAACACACTAAGGATGTAGGTTTGATATGACAAGCCTCATTGGCCTGGCGGTTAAAATGTCATTACGGATTGCTAACTGCATGCTGGGGACGCAGCAATATGGCGTCTGAATATGGTTCTCCTCCAGAACCACAGGAAGCCACAGCACTATGGCGTCTGGATATGGTTCTCCTCCAGAACCACAGGAAGCCACAGCAAGACCCCTGTGTTTCCCGCTCGGTAATGTGAGGTTCAGGATATATTAAGTTGTATCCTACAGGAAGTTGATGTAATTTAAAATACCTTGATTAACGCCATGAAGCATACGTAGACCATGGGGCAATGATGAGTTTAGTATTTGTTTTCTAATAAATAATAATAGTGTAATCGTGAAAACTGTGCTGT
>NC_045160.1:25203015-25205515 GCF_900700415.2 Clupea harengus
TATTTTCCTTATTTGTACTGCCGTTTGGCCTTCTTTGGGAAAAAATAAACCGGTTCCCATCTTCAACCTAACCTCCTAAGTACTCCTGAGAGTTTGTCCATCTTGCTCAAACTGCTCGAACACATCTACCCTTAACAAAGGCATTAAATGATTGATTTGATATTTACATAACACTTGGTGAAGGATGGATGATGCCGACGATCTTTGAACATCATTGTTACCAACATTCTACAGTAGCCCAAGATAGAAAGTTCAGTCAATAGTGTTTTTATACATTTTTGATTTGGTGCAACCTGGTCATCATCAGTAACCAATTAAAAATCAGGTTTAGTCAGGTTTGCTTGCATCTATTTTATCGTTAAGCCATGTTGGAGCCTGGTCTATTATATGACAGACTCGATGTTACAGCCATCTTTGAGAAATGTCTGTCCACGACACATTGTCACACATTTATTTTACCACAACGACATAACGAGAAAATCTGTCTCATCAAACAACTTCCAAACAATTGATCTATCCTTTCTGCTGTTGCCGTCCTCCCTCTTGGTTACCAAGGGCTCTAAGTGGAGACTGAGTACCTGCGAGACATGCCAGCAGCACATGATTAATGAGAAACTTGAGAATTAACGTAACCGCTGGTCAAGTACTCTGTGAAACCCCATAGTGTGCATTGCCCCACATCACACACACATCACACACACACACATCAGCGCCCCGCTCGGAGGCTTTGCCAGGCCATGCATGTGTCCCAACAGGAGTCCGAATCATAAACGCCAATCACACGCTACTTCTGGGCTGGGCCATGGTTCTTCCCCCCGGCAGGATTCCGAATCATAAAAATGAATAAGAGCCGACTTTTGGGCCAGGCTTGGGGAAGGTGCCGCTGCTGGTGTGTCTCCAGCCCATAATATGCCTGTTTGTGCTGCATCGGCAGGATGAAGGGATCATTGGTAAAGCTCTCCACAAACAGCAAAGCAAGCACACCCTCTCCGCTCGTCTCCAGGGGGTATTTAAAGAGGGGGAGGGCCAATAATCAGCTGTAATATCCAGGGTAATCGGCACAGGTTGGGTCTTGGTGTCCTCCCATCCTGAGGCGACAGGCCATTGTTGGGCTCACGATCAGTCATGAAAGATGAATTACACTTTAGCACTGTGTGTGTGTGTGTGTGTGTGGTGTGTGTGTGTGTGTGTGTGTGTGTGGTCGTGTGTGTGTGTGTGTGTGTGTGTGTGTGTGTGTGTGTGTGTGTGTGTGTGTGTGGTCGTGTGTGTGTGTGTGTGTGTGTGTGTGTGTGTGTGTGTGTGGTGTGTGTGTGTGTGTGTGTGTGTGTGTGTGTGGTCGTGTGTGTGTGTGTGTGTGTGTGTGTGGTCGTGTGTGTGTGTGTGTGTGTGGTCGTGTGTGTGTGTGTTGTTTTGCCTTTAATATGTTATTTTCCTTTTGTAAAGGAAAAATATCTTTAAAATAGCACACACAGGAGGAGGAAAGCTGTAGGAGCTGTTAGATACAGTAGAGTCCACCATTATCTCACATGCTCCGTGCAGTCTGCAGCAGAGCAGTCATGAAACAGTTGCCAGATTACACACTGCTTTTGGCCCCACATCTGTTCAGTCGTGAGGGAACATCTGCTCGCGCCTCAATGGGGCCCCCACATTATGGCAACTAACTAACTAACTAAGTAAGCAAATAAAACTGTCTGGCTCAACGCTATACATCAATACACACATAAAAGCATCCATGCGTACGTACTCATGTTTATTACACACACACACACACACACAGACACACAGACTCACACTCACACTCACACTCACACTCACACACACACACACACACACACACACACACACACACACACACACACACACACAGAGACACACACACACACACATTCAGGTGATATATCAACAGTCCCACCAGGATCTTGTGATGTTTGTTTCTCATTAAACCCCACCTAAACTTCTAATGTACTTTCAAACAAATTAATCAGAGATAAAAATCACAACCAATTTTATTTGTTTGTGTGTGTGTCTGTGTGTTGATTTTCACACACTCATTTTAGATATGTTATCTGATTTCACACGTGCTGATATGGTCATTTCTATACTAGTGTTATTGAAATCTTAACTTGAAGGAACATGTCATGCATTGGTTGGGCAGTTGAACCTGGCCCGGCCTTTGAACTCGATTTCCAAATTCCAAGTTCTTGTTGATATTCCGAACAATAATCATGAATAATCCTGCAATATTTAATTTAAAGAAAACTGAAAAGAAAACATCTTATATGTATATATATATATATTTTACATTTGTTTACCATTCCTGGCTTTTCTTCACCAATATCCTACTCACACAAATAACCCTTTAATATGCATGAATTTAAGGAAGGGATTTTTATTTTGAAATGCCATCTTTGTGCAAAACAAACAGGGGAATAAACAGTTGAATCCAACAACACGCCAATAATTAGAACATGTTCAAACACTATTTACAGTTTCACAACTG
>NC_045160.1:25210515-25215515 GCF_900700415.2 Clupea harengus
TTAAGGGAAGTATAAATCATTGTTTACTCTGCTGTTTGATGTTGGCCCTCGTTGGCTACGCCTCGGCATTGTCAATTCTCTCTTTTCACTTGCAGCCACTGACAGCAACCTGGATCTCACCTCTTATTTTTGCATACAAGCAATCAAACACCCACCCTTACGGACTGCTGACAAGTCAGCAGCAAAGATTGAGAGAGCACAAGGAGACAGCTCGTTAGGCTAGGGGTATTTGAGGGGTACCTCAATTTCAAAAAGGTCTAAGGAAATCTTCCAGGGGTAACACAAAACCAGGCGGGCAAGCAAATGCCGGCAAAGCACACACAAGCAGTAACAAAGGACCTCAAAGACCACAAAAGCTGGGGCCAGGCAACACGGTGAGGCCGTGCGACAATCCAGCAGAGTCAATTTGGCCAAAGGCCCGAATGCTTCCGAAAAGCTTAGAAAGAACGGCGAAACAGTGGCGTCCGTGACACCAGCGGAATGCAGGTCTCCTAGGCGTGCGTGCGTGCGTGCGTGCGTGCGTGCGTGCGTGCGTGCGTCACCAGCGAAATGCAGGTCTCCTAGGCATGCTCTCTACAATGAGGCAGATCAGGTGTTGTCAATCGGCCAATGACGACCTAAATTAACATAAATGGGAAAGGCAAGGTACAAAACCTAAACATTACTACAACCAAAATGTTTCTATCGTTTTCACACTTGTATCAGTACCATGTCCACTTTTTCAAATCTTTTCACACAGTGGGCGTTACAAACATGTACTTGAGGAGTTAGCCTTTCATTCAAAATGCACTACAACCACCAAAACACTTCAGACTTCCCCCAAAAGCGAGTCGTGCAGCCATAACTATATCAAATACTGTCACTCTGCAAGACTGCTCTGGCACACCCAATACAATGAACTAAAAAGCACAAATATTTTAAAGCACCAAAAAATGCCAAATCCTATTTTTTGGCATTATTTAACTCCAGGTCCTGAACCTCCAAGGCTTTCGGCATCAGACTCACTGTGAAGAGCAACGCATAAAGCAGTCCAGTAAACACTCTCTGTTCGTACTGTAATATGCTACCCGGTGATGATCAACATCCTGCATGTTGATGTGGGATGCAAGCTGCTGGAGACTATGTGTGGGTGTGTGTGTGTGTGTGTGTGCGTGTCCGGCGTGCGTGTGTGTGTGTAACCATTCGAGGAAAACAAAGAAAAAGATACCCGCTTCTTGAAGGTCAACAGCACTCCCTCCCTCTCTGAGCTCAGCGGTAGCCTAATGCACTTACGAAAACATCCCTCTTTCATGTCGAACCCAGCACACAGAGCATCCATTACCGGGCCCAGAGCACCACACCGCCAGAGACGTCCTCTCAGACCCCCTAACCCCCCACCCCACTCCAACGAGCATTATACTCAAAACGTAACTCATCAAACACATGCACTGGACAAACACACCAATCTCTCTCTCTCTCTCTCTCTCTCTCCATCTCTCTCTCTCTCTCTCTCTCTCTCTCTCTCTCTCCATCTCTCCCAAACGTAACTCATCAAACACATGCACTGGACAAACACACCAATCTCTCTCTCTCGCTCTGTCTCTCTCTCTCCATCTCTCCCATTCTCTGAGCCGGGTGCGCTCTGTCTCTCTCTCTCCATCTCTCCCATTCTCTGAGCCGGGCGCGTCCATCATCCGCTGCTTGTGTGTTTCTCTCTCTCTCTCTCTCTCCATCTCTCTCTCTCTCTGTCTCTCGCTCTCTCTCCATCTCTCCATCTCTCTCTCTCTCTCTCTCTCTCTCTCTCTCTCTCTCTCTCTCTCTCTCAATCACTCCATCTCTCCCATTCTCTGAGCCGGGCGCGTCCATCGTCCGCTGCTTGTGTGTCTCTCGCTCTCTCTCCATTTCTCCATCTCTCTCTCTCTCTCTCTCTCTCTCTCTCTCCATCTCTCCATCTCTCCCATTCTCTGGGCCGCGCGCGTCCGTCATCCACTGCTTGTGCAGCTCTTAATGGAGTGTTGTGGTTGTGGTCAGAACTCCTCCTCATGGGTGCTGAGATGATGATTCTCTATTCCCTGCATAGAGCCGCGTCCCATTACAGCTCCTGCAGAACCCTACAGCAGAACCCTACAGCGTCCCATTACAGCTGCTGTAGAACCCTACAGCAGAACCCTACAGCAGAACCCTACAGCGTCCCATTACAGCTGCTGTAGAACCCTACAGCAGAATCCTACAGCCCGGCTAGCGCAGGCCCGGGCATGAGCCTTCAGTCAGGCGCTATCAGGGGCCTCTGAGATAGGCTTTTGCCGGCCAATTTGTCAGGAGAGAAACAGCCCCCTCCCCCCTGATGAAAGGGTCCTGGAGAGCAGACTTCTGTGCTGTTTCTCTGAACCGAAAATTGCTTGCCATAAATCGGGGCGGTGTGCGCGGCGGGCCGTGTCGCATCAAAAAGGTCAAATTTTGCATTTGTAACCCCAAAGCCTCTCTCCCATTAGTGCTGTCCGTTTTCTCCACAGGTCCTGTGATGGATTGGTTCTCTTTAGCTCAGCCCCCCCCAGTGAAGGAAGTCTATTTTCTTCTTTTTAAGTCTATTTTTTTGGTGGACAGTCTTTTACACACACACACGCTCACACACACACACACACACACACACACACACACACACACACACACACACACACAGAGAGAGACAACCACACACACACAGAGAGACACACACACACGGACACACACACACAGACACACATATACACAGAGAGAGAGACACACACACACACAGAGAGAAACAAACAGAGAGACACACACACACACACACACACACACACACACACATATAAACACAGAGAGACACACACACACACACACACACACACACACGCACACATTCTTGGTTGTATAAACTGGCATAGTAGTGCAGATGCTTTTTAATGTCCCACTAATGAATCGTATCTCTGCACGACTGGGCCCCCTTTCAAATTAAGCTATAATGGGTGTGAAAAAAAGAGAAAAAAAGAACAACAAGAGGGTAGATAACAGCCAAAACAATTAGCAAAGTCAATATCTCAGAATCTTCATCCAACTCAATATCTTTTCATATGTGGTTCCAGGAGGGCTTGTTCAGTTGGGACACGTAATCTACATATACTATAAACTATAATCCAGCCCCTGCAGACTTGAGTGTCTCGGTAGTAGGTAGCAAGAGGAAGGTGTGTGTGTGTGTGTGTGTGTGTGTTCGGTGTGTTTGTGTGTGTGTTAGTGTGTGTGTTAGTGTGTGTATGTGTGTGTGTGTGTGTGTGTGTGTGTGTGTGTGTGTGTGTGTGTGTTAGTGTGTGTGTTAGTGTGTGTGTGTGTGTGTGTGTGTGTGTGTGTGTGTGTGTGTGAGAGAGTGTGATTTCCAGGGCTGTCTGAGACACTTCTGGCAAGAGAGCCCCGTACTCCACTGATGGCTGGGAGTGGCGGAGGGCAAGTGACTAAACGATCACCCCTCATTAGACCATTTAAGGGCTCCAGTGCGCTTTAAAGATGAACGCTTATCAATAATCACCATCAATCGGAGAGAGACAGAGAGAAACACCAGAGAGCTGGACGCGTGTGAGATGAAGAGGAGGAGGAGGAGGAGGAGGAGGAAGAGACTGGAGTCTGGAGTGTATCTGGAATCTCAAACCGATAAACACACAGTGAGGAGAGCAGAAGGGGGAGGGAGTGGGAGACAGTAGGCCCAGCTGTGTGATTCCCTCTCCCTCTCTCTTTCTTTCTCTTTCTCTCTCCCTCCCTCTCTCTTTCTTTCTGTCTCCCTCTCTCTTTCTCTGTCTCTCTCTCTTTCTCTTCTGCCCAAAAGTAGGCACAGCTGTGTGATTCTCTCTCTCTCTCTCTCTCTCTCTCTCTCTCTATCTCTCTCTCTCTCTCTCTTCCAACAGAGTGTCATTTAATGTTTAGCACCTCTGTGGCCTGCTCTCCTGCCACCGGACCTGTTTCCAAGGGAACACAACACAACATATGTAAAGCACCTTTTCCATTCCCCCGGGAAAACCCACCTGTCTTGGCACTGAGCTGAGCCTACACTGCTGGAGGACAAATAACAGAGAGAGAGATGGAGAGAGAGGAGGAGAGAGAGGTGGAGAGAGAGATGGAGAGAGAGATGGAGAGAGAGGAGGAGAGAGATAGAGAGAGAGATGTAGAGAGAGGAGGAGAGAAAGGAGGAGAGAGAGGTGGACAAATAACAGAGAGAGAGGTGGAGAGAGAGGAGGAGAGAGTGGAGAGAGAGATGGAGAGAGAGGGAGAGAGAGAAGGAGAGAGAGGAGAGAGAGAGGAGGAGAGAGAGGAGAGAGAGAGGAGGAGAGCGAGAGAGAGAGAGATGGAGAGAGAGATGGAGAGAGAGGAGGAGAGAGATAGAGAGAGAGGAGGAGAGAGAGGTGGAGAGAGAGGTGGAGAGAGAGGAGGAGAGAGAGGTGGAGAGAGAGATGGAGAGAGAGGAGGAGAGAGATGGAGAGAGAGGAGGAGAGAGAGGTGGAGAGAGAGATGGAGAGAGAGATGGAGAGAGAGATGGAGAGAGAGGAGGAGAGAGAGGTGGAGAGAGAGATGGAGAGAGAGATGGAGAGAGAGGAGGAGAGAGAAGGAGAGAGAGGAGAGAGAGAGGAGGAGAGAGATAGAGAGAGAGGAGGAGAGAGAGGAGAGAGATGGAGAGAGGAGAGAGAGGTGGAGAGAGAGGAGGAGAGAGAGGTGGAGAGAGAGGAGAGAGAGAGGTGGAGAGAGAGATGGAGAGAGAGGAGGAGAGAGAGGAGGAGAAAGAGATGGAGAGAGAGGAGGAGAGAGATAGAGAGAGAGATGTAGAGAGAGAGATGGAGAGAGAGGTGGAGAGAGAGATGGAGAGAGAGGGAGAGAGAGAAGGAGAGAGAGGAGAGAGAGAGGAGGAGAGCGAGAGAGAGAGAGATGGAGAGAGAGGTGGCTGTAGTGGTGGCTAGGCACAGACAAACTTGGCTGCCCAAGGAAAACAGACTGTGCCCCCATTGCGAGGCAAGGAACAG
>NC_045160.1:25223015-25265515 GCF_900700415.2 Clupea harengus
TCTCGCTCTCTCCCTCTCTCTCTCTCTCACTCATTCCTTTACTCATTCTTTCTCCCTCCTCTCCCTCTCTCTATGTCTTTCACTATTTATTTCTGTTTCTTTCTGATGCTCTTTCCCTTTCTCCCTTTCTCTATTTCACTCTTTTTATTTCATTCTCTCTGTAACTCTCACTTTCTCTGTCTTGTCAGTTTCGTTCACTGCCTCTCTTCTCTTCCCCTCTCTCTCTCTTATCTCCCTCTTTCTCTCTCTGCCTCTCTCTCTCTTTCTCTCCCCTACATCCATCACGTACACTCTGTCCCTCTGATCTCCATCTCGCTCTCCGTTCTCTCTCTCTTTTTCTCATCCATCTCGCTTGCCCTCATCCATCTCTCTATCGCACACATGCTGTCTCTCATCTCCATCCCTCATTATTCTTCCTCTCTCTCTCTCTCTCTCTCTCTCTCTCTCTCTCTCTCTCTCTCAACCTTCCCCCTAGGGCATACTAATCAGACCCACTTACATGACAGCGACAAGAGCTCCTGTCTCATCCCAACCTTATGGATGACGCCAATCCTCACAAAGTGATTGAGGAGACAGGAAGGAAACAGCCGCCCCTATGTTTACCATTGGCTGGTAATTAATCTTGACATACCTGTTTGTGTTCATTGGCGTCAGAAACACTGGATAAATAGTTGCATATTTTCTGTTTGGCTGATGGGTTGCTGATGGGGCGTGATGGGGGGGGGGGTCTAGATCTCAAGTTCATTCTAAAAGACTTTTTGTGAGGTACTTTAGTTTTCGCTGTGTGGGGAGAATGGCAGTGGTCTGTGTGTGTTTGTGTGTGTGTGTGTGTGTGTGTGTGTGTGTGTGTAGGGTTGTATAAAGAACAGACACACCTCAAAGTGTGTGAAGAAATCCTCTTTTCTTGTTGTCAGCGCTTGTGTTTACTCTCCTCTTTTACGTTGCATGCCATCTGTCCTGCTTTCATCACAGAGCAAGCATCCCCCCCCCCCCCCCCCTAGTTTGACTGTAAGCTGTCACTGTATGGAAATGCAATGTTCCACTCCTTTTTGTAGGTATGTTAGCTTCTGCAGGAAACCAGTTAAAGTCGCGGTTGACAGAGCCTAGAAGTAGATGCTGTCTGTGGAATATGGCCGGCCCAGATGTGTTGCTGATCATGGCCGGCCCAGATGTGCTGCTGATCATGGCCCAGATGTGCTGCTGTTCATGGCCTGCCCAGATGTGCTGCTGATCCAGTCAGGGCTAGACGCTCCACAGGGCTAGCTGCTCCAGAGGGCTAGACGCGCCACAGGGCAAGACGCTCCACAGGGCTAGACGCTCCACAGGGCTAGACGCTCCACAGGGCTAGATGCTCCACAGGGCTAGACGCTCCACAGGGCTAGATGCTCCAGAGGGCTAGACGCGCCACAGGGCAAGACGCTCCACAGGGCAAGACGCTCCACAGGGCTAGACGATCCACAGGGCTAGACGCTCCACAGGGCTAGACGCGCCAGAGGGTTAGCTGCGGTCTTAACCGGACTGCATTGTGTGCGGCTAACAAGAGTGAGTGTGGAAGAGTGGTGTGTTTTTCCTCTCTGTATTCTAGTTTGTTCCTGATGCTTCACTGAACGAGCTAACAATGCCAAGGTCAAGGGGTCATTTTCCAGGAAACACACACACACACACACACACACACACACACACACACACACATACAGAGAGAGAGAGAGAGAGATAGCAGAGTTAAAATGTGTATCTCTACTGCACTGTGAATTGCTTCAGGTAAAAAAGATAGTTGAAAGATGGCATTAGTGATTGCTTACTTATGAATCACCAGTCCTGACAAAGGTCCTTTCTTTCCTCTATTTACTTGGTTTAGAGATGATGTGTGTGTGCTTTATGTGTGTACGTGTGTGTGTGTGTGGGAGTGTGTGTGCTTTGTGTGTGTGTGAGCGCACTTTGCGTGTGTGTGGTTTGTGTGTGTGTGTATGTGTAAGCACGCATATGTGTATGCGTTTGTGTGTGTATGTGTGTGTGTTTTTGTGTGTGTGTCGGTGAGTAATTGTGTGCTTTTGAGTGTGTGTTCTTGAACAAAAATAATGCATCAAACATCCCTAATATTGTTAGAATAAAATGGAAAATGGTGTCTGTAAATTGCTTTGAAACACCCCTCAAAGCCGTGGGAATTGTAGAGCTATGATTTCGATGTTGTCCCAGCCAGTAGTGCTTTTAACACTCATCTCCTGCGCAAGGATATCCCTGCTGAAGGCTTTTCCAATAAGCATGACAAATAACTCTACACAGTAAATTCTACACGGAATGTAAAACCTGCCATGTCTCAGTAATAGATAAAGAAATCCACAGCGTTCAGTATTTTGATTAAATTTGAATTCTCCACACCTTGTTGAAGTACTGCCTGGTATTCAGGAACAGTTATGAAGTGTGACCTGCTCTTGCTAACAGCACAGCGCAAAGAAACAGGAATCACCCGAAGATTTAGTAGACACTGACAGATGCTCTTCACTGAACTGGTGTTTTTACAGTGGCATTACCACTGACCTCAGTACAGTGAATGGTTTCAGTGCTGTGAATGTACAGTATACGGGGTTGTGAATGTAGTAGTAGTAGTAGTAGTAGTAGTCCTTTATGTATGTATACAATATAGAGAATATGTACAGTGTAGCGTGTGTGTACAATGAATGTATATAGTGTCGTAAATGTGCTAGCTAAATTGGCTAGTACTGTAAATGTTTACAGCTCTTTGAACCTCCCTCATTAATGCATAGACTGTGTAGGAGCCAACTTAACCTTTATGCTGATTCTTATGCTATCTTTCTTTCTTTATTAGTATGTCAGTGAGCAAGAGTGTGTGTGTGTGTGTACATGCATGCGTGCATGAGTGCATGTGTGTGTATGTAAGAATGAATGAATGAGTGTTTTTACCCCCACCTAGAGGACACCTGAACGGACCTGAGAGCCTGAAGGTGGAGCCCAGGGGGGAAATGCCTTAAGATCCAGCAGCCACAGCATCTGGGCGTGGCTGAGAAAAGGAACAGTTTTTTGACCGTGTGCCGTGACGTTTGCCGTTGGCCATGAGAAGTGTGCTGTAGGCCTTACGAAAGACTCTTTAGTTTAATATCTTTTATTTCCACCAACTTGTAATCCACCTTTCTGCAATAAAGGGACCAACTGGACTTACCTCTACTCCTCATCCTTTTCTACACGCGTCAGGACCAAAATCCAACTCAGCCACCAGTGAAATAGAAATTGCTGCTACAGACAGTATTCTGTGGATAATGAGAACTGAGGCCTACTCAGTGAGTCAACATGAAAGCCTACCTCTCACTCCCACCTGTCAACACACCTTGATCATGCTCTTAACCGTACTGTATCCCTCGTCCCAGCTCTTAAGCCTTACTGACAACAGATGTGTCACCAGATGGCTTGAGAGGATTTCTCATCTCCGGTGTATACATGGTTATACAGAGCATAGTGGTAATGGTTAATGCATAGAATGTAAGTCTACATGAAAGCGTACTACAGTGAGTCTACATGAAAGCGTACTTCTCACTCCCACCTGTGAACAAACCTTGACCTCTGAACCCTACTGTATCCCTAGTCCCAACTCTAAGCCTTATTGACAACAGATGGGTCACCAGACGGCTTGATCATTGGCCATGATTGGCCATGATGAATAATCAACATAAAGCTGGACTGCTTTGGTAACCATTTGCATCTGTCTGAGACCCTTTTTAGCCATGTTTACACCCCCTTAACTGAACACCAGACAGTGCTACCAGTAGTGGTAATGATCAGCCCCAGTTCAAATGCAGAGCCTAGCACCAAGCGTCTCTCTGAAGCTGGTTGCATCTTCTGAGGTGGATAAGAGCCTGGGATGAGTGAGGAGAGGAAAGTATATATTAAGGGTTACGGTAATGGGGTGACATTTAAAGGTGCAGTCGGCGATTCTAATCCCATAACAAAATAAACCCCAACCAATCACCACAGTGCTTCAGGAACCTAGAAAGGAGGGCTGCTGAGCTCAAATATCAACAACCTTTGGTAAAACCAAGACCGAATCACGGACTGCACCTTTAACCACCAGCATAACGCAGTCAGAGACCAATAAGTGGAGCTTAGTTTCCCAGAAGTACTGTTTCTTGTTTAGTGTGTCTGGGTCTCAGGTTACCAGCTTAATGGGCTTCTCCGGCCCTGCTTGATACAGAGGGGGAAGTGGATTGAGAGGAGAAAGAGAGACGGATGGGGATGCAGGCTATTACGGATGCAAACTTTCAAACAGGGACGGAGAAGGAGTCAGCTGCGTTAAATCCTGAGTTAATTTTGCAGTATTACATGCAAATGGCTTTTAAAAGTGAGTCCGGTCTGTGGAAGTTTGAATGTTCTGTATGGTTATGAATATAGAGCGCTTCAATCACGACAAAACACTGTGTAACTAAAAAAAACTGGCAATTGCCATTTTCTTCATGCATACAATTTATAACAGTTCCGTGCACTGTGTAATTGCTTGCATTCAGATTGAACTAATAATTCAACGAAGCCAATAAGGACACATGCTGGAACGAACAGATCCAAAGGCGGAATATGGAAGTATACAGTCCCAAATTCAGCACTGGTGCCATTTTGTGATGAAAGGAGAACAAAGCCAAAGATTTGGATGAGGTCAGGTGCAGTAATGTTAGAGTGGTAGTCTCTGCTAGCGATATCTACCTGGATTAAACAGGTACATCAACGACCTGTGTCAGACATGTTATACAGTCATTTGAACTCAAAGTTACAGATAGATAGTCATTCCACACGAAAAGGCTGATGTAGAGTTTGACGAAGGAAAATACAATTCTGACAGCCATCCATGTGTGATGGAGCCCAACCGTGTGATGGAGCCCAACCGTGTGATGGAGCCCAACCGTGTGATGGAGCCCCCACCGTGTGATGGAGCCCCCACCGTGTGATGGAGCCCAACCGTGTGATGGAGCCCAACCGTGTGATGGAGGTCCAATCCGCAGACTGGATTATTAGCACGCATACACCTACACACAATTAGTGTATATACACAACCTGTCTTAGTGTAGCATCAATCACAATGGGGCTGTATGTAGACTATGCATGTCTCTGGACCAGTGGTTCTTGACCTGGGTTCGATCGAACCCCAGGGGTTCGTTGAGTCACTCTCAGGGGTTCGGCAGGGGTCAAGACGCACACAGTATAGCCCGGTTCACACTTGCAATGTTGGGTCGTTTTTATATATACCTATGTTTTGAAGAAATCATATTTTATTTTTCCAATTACGAAGGGTTCGGTGAATGCACTGATGAAGCTTGCAGGGTTCAGTACCTCCAATAAGGTTAAGGACCACTGCTCTAGACACTGCCAATGTCTATCCATTATTGCCCGGCAACATTAGTTTTTAACATAACATAGTGATTACATGGACTTAAAACAAGTTGAAATACCTCCAGTTAGATTTGACAGTAAATGACAGACATATTTGACACATAGAATGTATTTTTCACTTGCTTTGAATTCCTTTAACCTGTCAAGGTCATAAGGTCAGGTATCATACCTGTTGGGACGATGTTACAAACTACATATATCCTCTCCCATATCCTATCCTCATGCAGTTTACTATGAGTGTCATGCACAGACACATGGACCCATTGATATTATAAAACATGAAAGCGTAAAGATAAAAGCCTTTGGTCTGGTCCCCATCCATGGACTGGCTTGGCACATGATCACTCCCGGATCAAGCTGGATGGATACCGTATAAACATAAGCATAATCCTAACCATAACCATAAGATTCAGGAACATCAGAGACGCTGTCCTAATCCACTAAATACAGTATTCATTATATAAAACATAAGACCGCTTAAGGTAAATAGACTGATAACAAAGGGTTAACACACTGTTTTATGCTCTACAAAAGTTTATTTTTGTTTGAACACCTGAAGGAGGCCGCTGGCCGAAACGTAAATAATAATATAATGTATTAAGCTCTTGTAGCGTATATAACAGTGTGCTGACCCTCCGAACTTAGTTTTGCTTCAGCACCTATATGCAGGATTTACATGTTCTCTCCACTCGCTTTACAACAAACAATAACCAGGTTAGCCTTCAGTGTGACAGCGGTAGAGTATGGCTGTGTGCTAACACGCTCTCTGCTTTTTGTTTGGAAATGAAAGCGAATGAAGTCAAATATTCCCTCCCTTGCTTTGTGATCCGTTTTGGGCTGACATCAAAGCTTCTTGAAATCAGCCAGCCAGCCGGTGTCACTGGGTGTGATCTGACACAAGCGAACAAACAAGTGACAACAGACACATTTGTTAGCGACACAGCCTGCCCACAAATCAACATAATGGCCGCCAGGGACTCCACATAGAGACAGACTGAGGTGGAGGACTTGACGAACATATTGAGGTGCCTGACATGCAGATTCAGTACCCCACTGTCTGACTAGCCCACTTCCTGCTTTGGGGCAGGAGGAGCTCATAGCTTTATCACTAGTGTGCCACACACACACACACACACACACACGCACACACACACACACACACACACTCATATAATTATCACCAGTGTGCCTGTGTGGCTAAACGCTGGAGTATGGCAGAGGAGAACAGGCTGACTCTCCTCAGGACAGGAAGGTTGGATCGGCCCGCACACACGCGCACGCATGCACTTTATATATATATATATATATATATAATGTATATATAATGTTAATATATATATATATATATTAAATGTCAATATAAGAATGTTTGCTTCAGGATTTGTTACAGACAAGGCAGCTAGAAACACCTCAAATCACAAAAAAATATGAGCCGTTAGCAAGGCCATACAGCGCTGTATATGAGCCGTTAGCTAGGCCATACAGCGCTGTATATATGAGCCGTTAGCAAGGCCATACAGCACTGTATATACGAACCGTTAGCAAGGCCATACAGCGCTGTATATATGAGCCGTTAGCAAGGCAAAACAAATTTAAATTAGTTTCCCTAGCTGCATGAGAGGGGAGTCTATCCCAACACTACATGTGCACCATCAACAGGATGTAACCGTCATGTAACCGTCCAACACTCTTCATATCATGTTACTGCTGGGCCACCATGTATCTAGGTCCCCACAGTATGTTGTTGCACTCCCTCACACACACATGTACACACACACACACACACACACACACTCACGTATTTAGATCCACACAGTATGTTGTTGCACTCCCTCACACACACGCATGTACACACACACACACTCACATATTTAGATCCACATAGTATGTTGATGCATTGTAAATAGAGTGCTATTAAGATGATGAGGTCCCAAAGAGCACACACAGACTCACTCCCTCACACACATATGTACACTCACTTATTCCCTTACACACATACACATACACTCTCTCACACACACACACACACACACACACACACACACACACACACACACACGCATTTTGAAATGCCAACCCTCACCAGGTTTAAGGACATATGAGTGGGATTCTCTTGCCACACTGATCACACTCACAAGAATGATTGATGTGTTTACTGTCTGCTTTTGAGGAGGCGCCTGTCAGGTAAATCCAAAGTAATTAGTGAACTGACGTCCATTTCGACTGCTACAAACTCCATTACATCAGCACTGACAGAGGATATGGAACTTAAATATGGTTTATGGCACCTGAAATCACATTCATTCTGATAGGGCAATGGCTGTTACAAATAACCTTTATGAATTCTGATGAAGGTCATACAAGTGAACTTGCAGGTTACATTGCAACGTTTCTAAATGTAAAAAAAATGCCTTGGTTTACATTTGAATACATGTGAATGCTATGAATATGGGTCATTGCGAGCGTAATTTATAGAAATCACATACACATGTCACACACAAGACTAGGTGAGGTCAACATGTACCAGCCTACACTGATATCCTCCATATACCTCACTGAATTGGAATCATTGGAATCAACGGTAGCCTGGTGACAATTCTATTGATAAAATTGAAATTGAAATATTACTCTAACATCCTCATGTCAACCAAGTAAATGGCATCACGTTACCTAACCTTAGGGCAAGCCCTCAGCTATATTTCATCTTACCTACCCTTCGGCAGAGATACCCTTCGAGAGATGAAGCTCTCCTAAGCTCTACCCCATACTCTAACATGCAGCTTCTCTAAGCTCTACCCCATACTCTAACATGCATCATCTCTAACCCTAACCCCATACTCTAACATGCAGCTTCTCTAAGCTCTACCCCATACTCTAACATGCAGCTTCTCTAAGCTCTACCCCATACTCTAACATGCAGCTTCTCTAGGCTCTACCCCATACTCTAACATGCAGCTTCTCTGTGCTGCAGATGAAGCTCTCCTAGGCTCTATCCCATACTCTAACATGCAGCTTCTCTGTGCTGCAGATGAAGCTCTCCTAAGCTCTACCCCATACTCTAACATGCATCATCTCTAACCCTAACCCCATACTCTAACATGCATCATCTCTAACCCTAACCCCATACTCTAACATGCAGCTTCTCTAAGATCTACCCCATACTCTAACATGCATCTTCTCTAAGCTCTACCCCATACTCTAACATGCAGCTTCTCTAAGATTTACCCCATACTCTAACATGCAGCTTCTCTAAGCTCTACCCCATACTCTAACATGCAGCTTCTCTAAGATCTACCCCATACTCTAACATGCATCTTCTCTAAGCTCTATCCCATACTCTAACATGCATCATCTCTAAGCTCTACCCCATACTCTAACATGCATCATCTCTATGCTGCAGATGAAGTTTTTCTAAGATCTACCCCATACTCTGTAACACGTAAATGTTCTTCCTTTTGTCAAATTATTATCTTTGTCAGATGGTCCCCAGTGTAATGATGGATGTGTGCTATGCAAATAACACATCCTCCTATTCGCTTCTCTCTCTGTTCTACATCGTACTAGATAGATAACATAAACCTTAGAAGTTTTCATTTTCAAGGATAGCAGGTATGGGCAAAACTACTAAAGCATTTCACAAAAGATCAGATTTTGTTTGCCAACAGCATACACGATGAAAGCCTATACCTGCTATCCTCCAAATTGAAAACTTCAAAAGAATAATCTCATTTTGAAAAGTAAATCAATTCCAAAACGCAGTGGATACAGAGCATATACACTCACACATTTGAGAAGGGTGTGCTAAGAATCATACGGCGTCAGAACAATCCTGCCCTATGCCATAAATCCCTCAGCCGGCCTCTGGGGCGAGGAGGGACCACATATTTCAGGCGGAGATGGCTGATGAGGAGGAGGCAGCACAGATATGGAGAGGGAGGTGGAGGTGGAGGTGGAGGAGGAGGAGGAGGAGGAGGAGGTGGAGGTGGAGGTGGAGGTGGAGGTGGAACCACGCTCTCTGTCTCTGTGTCCAGCAGGAGGTGGAGGAGGAGGTGGAGGTGGAGGTGGAGGTGGAGTCGAGGTGGAGGTGGAGGTGGAGGTGGAGGTGGAGGTGGAGGTGGAGGTGGAGGTGGAGCCATGCTCTCTGTCTCTGTGTCCAGCAGGAGATAAGCACCTGATGCCTCTGACCCCTCTGGGCAGGAGCTCCTCTGTCACTGTCAGAAAAGTTGTATGTGTGTGTGTGTGGGTGCGTGTGTGTGCGTGTCTGTGTGTGTATATGTGTGAGAGAGAGTGTGTGTGTAAGTGTTTATGTGTGAGAGTGTGCAATTGTTTGTGTGCGTGTGTGTGTGTGTTTGTCTGATTATGTGGTGTGTGTGTGTGTGTGTGTGTGTGTGTGTGTGTTTGTCTGTGTATGTGGTGTGTGTGTGTGTGTGTGTGTGTGTGTGTGTGTGTGTGGGCGTGGGGTTGTGTGCCATGGCTGCCCAGAAAGGGGTCCCGCCCCCACCAACACAGATGGCCTCCTCATGCCTGATAGAGTGGGACAGGTCTCCTGGGGGTAAAACTCTGCCCCCCACACCCCCACCCCCCACCCCCTAATTGGAGCTTGAGTGGGCTGCCTTGTGATCAGACAGTGCATCTCATCCAAAAGGATAATCAAGATGTTTTTTTTTTAAGTGCCAAATCCTTAAGCATCACGATTTAGCCCTAGGAAAAGGGGAGGAGATCAGATGTTGTTGTTAAATTCTCCATGTATCTGATTTTCAAACACTTGTTTGTCTCTCTCTGAGAAACAAAACAAGAATTATTTTTCGATGAGTCATTGCGATGTCATGCTGGACAGCCTGGAGAATGTGCTGCTACTAATGCAAGGCATAGCAGAAGAAGGAAATAACAGGAGAAGTGCACAATGCAATAACATTCAGATTATCACCACCGATGATTTTTCATTGCTTAACAAAAACAACATAATTAAAACAACATCCATCTTTTATAACTGTTCCTCTCCTTCTCTTGTAACTGTTCCTCTCCTTCTCTTGTAACTGTTCCTCTACTTCAGCAGTCACACAGAGCAGAGAGAAGAGGAGAGGAGAGGAGAGGAGAGGAGAGGAGAGGAGAGGAGAGGAGAGGAGAGGAGAGGAGAGGAGATCTAAACTCTTTCTGACAGCCTTTACCCACCAGGGATGTGGCAGAGGGGATCCATACATCACAAGGTAATGATGATGATGAGGATGGGTAGGGCTCGGGGAAGGATGAAGGACTGCTGAAGGAGGGACTCTGGAGACTCGCACAAAGTATTGGATTGGGTGGAAGGAAGGCCTCAAGTCTCCGTCGCAGGAGACCGTCCGAGGAGCTCGCCTCGAGTGAGACGTCAATGTCTGCTGACCGAGCTGGCACAGATAATGAGAGATGGATGTTCTTGGTCTGTCTTATTGGACAGAAATTCTGTGGGGACACATAGCAATTTGCTAAAAGCAATCACTGTTCTACCGATAATACAGTAATGTATTCAAAACAATTTTTCCAAACGATGCAGCCTGTACTGTCAAGGGGGTCTTTAACATGTGAGATTATCAATACTGACAATGTGTCCAAATATGTACCTTTTGTGTCATTTCCGAGATCCATTTAACGGGCGCCTGCCTCTTACTCCGGACAGTAGTATTGCTGTTATGTTTACCTACTTCAATGGCCTTCCTAAGCATATCTCTGTCACTACAATAGAGCTACTTTTTCATGAACCAATTTGCTGCTTGTTTCTTCATGCAAGGTTTGGAAGAATATAACGCCTGGAAATCAGTGGGGTATAAAACATTGGTTGTGTCTCACATGTAAATGACCTGGCAATACATTTTGAGGCAATTGCTGGGAATGCCCCGACACTGACGATGTTGATTTTACCTCCAGCAAGGCGAGAGACTGTTGCAAAATGGTCATGTTTTAAACATGGCTTTCGAGTATGGAGCCCCGCAAGGGTCAGTGGGATGATTTTTTTTTAATGAGCAATTTCCGTGTTCTCTCGCAATACTTTTGCATTACATCTCAATATTTCTGCGTTCATTCGCATTGCACTTCGTGTCGCCTCGCAATACCTTTGTATTCACCCGCAATACTTATGCGTTATCTAGAGAACATAACAGTACTGCAAGGGAACGCAAACATGACTCATAAATAATCATCACCATGACCCTTAGGGGCCTCTGTATTTGAAGACAAGGGATGGGGGGGGGGGGTCATGAATTTACCTAATTTTTCCAAAATGTCTCCTGTGAAAACAAGGATCATAGCCTGGGGAGATGATAGAAGTGGCCTTGTGTGTGAGATGAGTGTGATATTAGTGTGATGCCATTTGCAATGATCATTTCTGTGGCGCTTCATTATTTCCCATTGGCATAGCAACACCCTCAAATTGGTCAGTTTTTTTTTACGAGGCGGCAGGTTTTTCCTTTTTATTTTTTTATTTCCTCATGTCCTGAGGACTTCTGATTTTAATATGTGTCATAAGGAGCCTTTATGGCTCTGGCCTTGCCGCTAAAACTAATGGATTGTGTCTGTTTCAATGGAAAGTCTTCAGCCTTGTGGTTAAATAGCAGGAATTACTTGCAGGTAGAATCGGGTGAACACAGACAAGACGCAAGCAGGTAGGCAGAAAGGAAAGTTTCTTATAAAAGATTATAATTTGCAACACTTCACTCTCTGTCTGTCAGTTTCTTTCTCTCTCTCTCTCTCTCTCTCTCTCTCTCTCACACTCTTTCTCTCGCTCTCTTTCTCTCTCTCTCTAAAAGCTTGCTGCCACTGATGGACATGGTTGAGGGCCCACTCTGTTGGGGAAGGCAATGTAAGGGAAACACTCCTTCACACCCTATCGATGCGTGCGAGGGCCCAGCTATCGCCAGGGGATATCATTTCCAACCTTCTGTTCTATACTCCCTCAATTATTTGAGCCCCCTCCTGAGTAAATATATTCCAGAGCAGATATAATAGATTCCTCAAAGCCCAAGGCATACCATGACTCCGCTCGATGTGATTATCTTCGACACGCATGGCCAGCAGATAATTAGACAGCACATCGCTACGTAGGTGATCATAAGAAGTTATGTCGATTTATTATTCTCAATAAGGGAAAACAAAGGAGTCAAATCAGACCTACTCTTCATCGGTGGAATAAGCAATGTCAATTACGCATGCTGGGGCCCCGGTTCTATTATTCTGGAACAACAATCATTAGGTTCCATTCTTTTGGTGTCATTAGAGTTGCTTATTCTGGGATGGATTATTTTGGTTTTTTTTCGTAATGGAGTGTTGCATCAGACAAAAGCATGGGTGACTAATGACGATGAATTATCCTGCGGTATCTGCAAAGCTGTCCTTGAGAAGTGCCGTTTTAATAAGGAATGAGAACCAGCTGTGGCAGAGCCAGTGAATAGAAAATTACTCTGATGAAATGTGTGCATTAGTGTCGTTTTTAGAATGTTAGTGTGTTTGTTTGTTGTGTGTGTGTGAGAGTGAGAAGAGAGAGAGGTGTGTGTACGAGAGAGAGAGAGAGAGAGAGTTTGTGTGTTTTGTGTGTTTGAGTGCTTTATTTGTGTCAGTAAGTGCTTGACTTTGTTTTCACATTTAATCAAATTCACTTCTCTTGTTCTTCTTGAATCAACAGAGCAAAAATGAAAATCTCTTCCACATCAGTCTTGCACATCACAGAGGTAGGCTAATATGCTAAGGATGCAGGAAGACCGCTTTTGAAAGCACCATTGATTTATGAGCGGGGATTTGAAGTAACTGACACAAATGAGCTCCAGTCGATGATGTGGGGGCACTTGTGCATCATGTTATCAGAAGGGCATCAAAGGACGCCTGCACACACTGAACTCCTTGCCTCACTTTTAGAGAGAAGGAAATGCAATACAATGAAGCACATTATGCAGTGTGTGTGAGTGTGTGTGTTTGTGTGTGTATGCCATTATGCATGCATTATGTGAGTGTGTGTTTGTGTGTGAGTGTCTTTTATTCATCTGTGTGTGTGTGTTTGTATGTGAGTGTCTTTTATTCATCTGTGTGTGTGTGTGTGTGTGTGAGTGTGTGTGTGTGTGTGTGTGTGTGTGTGTGTGTGTTTGTATGTGAGTGTCTTTTATTCATCTGTGTGTGTGTGTGTGTGTGTGTGTGTTTGTATGTGAGTGTCTTTTATTCATCTGTGTGTGTGTGTGTGTGTGTGTGTGTGTGTGTGTGTGTTAGGCTCTGTGTATTTGTATGTATGTGTGCCGTTGCTGACTGCCGTAGAGTGTGGGTCGCGGCGCAGAGAAACAGAATCCTAATTGGCTGATTAAGTCTTAGACTGTGACCGTCTGAGAGTAATGTTCAGAGTGAATTGATATTCAGGGTGCATAATGTGTCTTCATAGAGGCCTCTGACGTAACAGAGGAGAGAAGAAGAGCACACCATATCTGAAGTTTAAACGCCAGACCACTCAAGCTGAGAAGTACACATGCATGCATTTTCTTTTTATGTATACAAGTATGTATACACACAAATAGATGTGTGTGTGTGTGTGTTTATGAATATATATATGCTGTATGTAAGTATGTATACATGCATATAGGCAATTATGGATGACAGGTCCAACGTGTTTGAACGTAACTATCTATACATGCATACAGGCAACTACAGATGACAGGTCCAACATCTTTTGTTTGAGAGGATTTTGGAGGAAAGCATACTATATTCACATCTCCACTATTTGCGGTTTTGGGTATGGAGAAAGAACACATTTAATGAATAGCTTTTCGAACATAAAAGTAATGGTATACTACAAAAAAAAAAAAACATTAAACTGCCTACCACGTACCCCAGTTGACCTTATTCCGATGGCGACAGTGAGAGCAGAGAGATCTGGGTGTTATGTGAGGATACACGTGGAGGTCTGGCCTCCCCCCCCCTTGGGTTTCCTGGCCCGGTGCGGTGCGCGGCCTTTGAAGTGGGGGAGTACACTGTGTTTGATATGAGGACATTCAATCTTTCTCACCCTTCTGCCTCCTTTGATTTGGTTACGCCAGGCTCCACCTTATCAAACAGGCGAGCAGCCAGGGAAGTAATGTTCTCCAGCCCTGATCAAATTCGGCCCCCAAAGGGGGTATTTCCGCAAGCTGTCGATGAAAGCAATACATCATGGTAATTGGTTGATATTAAAGGGTGTTTTAAGGTAACAGAGCGAGAGGGAGAGCGACCCGGCCAGCGAAGGGAATGAAATACTGGGCTAACGGAGGTGGGTGAGGCACAAACCTGTCCTTTGTCTGAGGAGAAAAAAATACTAATAAATAAAAAAATTAAGAAATATATATACAAAATAGATACACAAATTCATACATGAATTCATTGGACGAAAAAATAGCTGGAAAAGTTTTACAGTGAATAATTCATTCATTTACCTGTTGTTTTTTTGTATGTCTGCTGGTAAGCAGGGTGGTGTTTTTTTGTTCAGGATTGCACTTAGCCTTTAATATTAAGCGATAAATGATTAGCTGGGTGGTTGATTTACAAGTGGTGGAATTCATTACAGGAGCTTTAATTACTTCACCACTAGAAGATAGCCCTTGGTCTCAGGGGAAGATAACATGAACTTCACCGCTAGAAGATAGCCCTTGGTCTCAGGGGAAGAAAACATGAGGCCAAAGTATTTGTCATCCACCCTCTCATAGCTTCAAGCCTCCCCCTCTCCACCACACTCTTAGAACATGAAGTTCTTTGGTTTGTTAAAACAGAATACTCTTAATTTACTTTTAATACAATGTTCCCTTGAAAGTCCTATTATCGTCCTATCATTTAGTGATTCATTACCTGGTTTAGGATTTCTGAATAGTTCTCCATAGTTCCCAAAATAGTCTGAATTAACAATTTATAAAGGCTTCTTTTATGGGTTAAGGCTTCTTTTATGGGTTAAGGCTTCTCTTATGGGTTGAGCTCTCGAAGTGTCTCTGCGATTGTTTTACTTTGTTTTGTTGTAAAGTGTAGTTAGCAGTCTTGCACTATCTTTGCATATACAGCTGATGCTGGAACAGATTCAGCTCAGACCAGTACTGGATGGGTTCTGCTGTCCTTCTCTGAGCCAGCCTCAGAACATAGTCTTGCTAGCATTCAGGCTTCTTACAATTTGCTATCCAGCTGGAACACTGTCTGAAGTCTCAGATCGTGATGTTTACCGCTACAACCTCTTCTCATGTCAGCCCTTACTCAGCTCTGCACCACCTACACGTAGGAGGTGTTCTAAGGTATGGTGATCTCATTTTTGCCTCAAGGTGAAAGGATCAAACATACATTATGTAACACTTTTTTTAGAGATGTTACTCACTGGTTTCTCACTTTGTTTTGGAGGTTGGTGTTTGAGCGCATTACTGGGAGTGGATGCAAGCAATTGTCAGGCAAAAGGAACTGCATTTCATGTGTATATTGTAGGAGGCACGGTATACTGTATATATTTAAGGGGGCGATTGGGTGTATTGCCATTGCTACAGTGAGAAAGGACTGGGTCTGACTGAACATAAGTCATTGTTGTATTATAGCAGAAATATAGGCCGTATTCACAAACATTTCCTTAAGATAAAACGTAGGAAGATTCTTAAGAATGTTCTTAACAGCAATTCCCTCATATTTTTTTAAGAACAGTCTGATTTCGTATGAACCCCTTTATTTTCTTACGACTCTCATGAATAAACGTTCCTACGTCTCTAATGTTCTTAAAGGAAAACATGGACGCCAACAACAGAAGGTCCAAAAACTTCTTCGAAAAGACCGGAGGAGAACTCGGAGGAGAACTCGGCCTATTCATGGATATGTATTTTTTTTCGCCTGGAAGTTAGCAACGTGCACAGTAACTCTGCCAGGTAGAATGGGTTCAGAATGATACAACCAGTTGCGGATGATGTTAAATGGCTTCACATAGACATTAAACAATCCTGAGAGGAGTATTGGGACATCAGTGGAATAAGGACCCCCTTCCCCTAGCCCTTCTCGAACACATTACGGGGCGACAGTGGTACAGTGGTAGAGAAGTCGTTTAGTAATCAGAAGGTTGCTAGTTCGATTCCCTGTCGAAGCGTCCTTGAGCAAGACACTGAACCCCTAATTGCTCCTGATGTGCAGTGTGCCATCAGTGTAAAATGTAAAATGTGTATACATTGTAAGTCGCACATATGTAAGTCGCTTTGGATAAAAGCGTCTACTAAATGTAAATATATAAATATATATACATTAATTCAGTGGTTACCAGGGGATCTATTAAGGATTGGACTTAGACATTTAGTATCCATTCCCACATGACACATGATTTGGAACAGAAGGGTAATTAGAATGCCATTTTTCCGTTTAGGTACATGGTGAATCCGCTCCATATGAATGTATTCCTCACTTGGCTGCCATAGTTCCGTGGTGCGGGGGCATCCGGGCCATCACAGTTCCATGGTGTCATCATCTTCCTCAGGCTCATGGCAAGCTGGTGATGCTTGGGAGCGGCCGGCAGCACATGATGCAAGATGTTGTCCAGTATGAAGGCTGAGGTGATTATTTTGCATTCTTTTTCAGGTGTGTGTTGCAGCACTTCTCCTGGAGGGTCAGTGCACCTGAAGCGGGATGTTACTCCCCCAGTGCATCTAGGTCTTGCACTGTGATTGGCTACAGGACTGTGCTGCCTCTGTTGCTCTGCCGACACAGTTGCTTTAACACATTCCTGTGTAGCTGATGTAACTCCCTAACAACCATGCATCAGGCATTTGTCCATCATTGAATTTGAATGAAATTCATCAAAATGCAGGAGTCGTGGTTGTCATGGGGACTCCCTGAATTCATTTACAGGCTTACCCTTTCACTGCAACAACTTTAAGACAGGTGTAAAGTTGAGAAGAAAAATTCAGAAAAAGTTTAACAGCTTTGCTTTCAACATCTCAAGGTTTTTCTTAGGAAGAAACATAAGAAAGTTAAGAAAAAACATAACTTTATTCATGAATATCAAGTCTCCTTAATTGTTTTTGTCTTAAGAATGAAGTTAAGAAGAAAGTTTTTTTAAGAAGGTTTTGTGAATCCTGCCTCTGATGCTTGGTGGCGAAACTCTAGCTCTTCTCTTCTGGTGGTTTGAGGGGAAATAAAACAAGTAATCTGAACACTTTCATAAAAACATGCTTGAAAAATGATATGGAATTTCCCTGACAATATTTTCCCAGTTCTAGGGGAAAAAAGTCTAGATCTGAATTAATCTCATCATTAGTGGGAATTTCATTACAAACCCATATGCCACAAAAGCTGATACAGTGATCCTGCACAGTTTGCGGGCAGATTCAGTTGTATCCAGAGTGTCCCACTGTGTAGAGGAGGGCCCTTTATCCCCGCCCTGGGGTTTGCCCCTGTGACCTTGGCACTGGTAATGGCAGCTGTGCCACCGAGCGCATTGAGCCAGACAATGATGCCCATGCCCTCTGCTCATCAGGCTTTGGCCAGCACACCTCATTAACACATCCTCTGATCCCAGTGAGCCTTCGCTTGGGAGTTTTTTAACGACATGCCGCTGGATCAGTTTTCCACAGTTGAATTAATCTAATTTCCACCGAGAGACATATTATTGTGTTTTCCTAACGCTGAGCACAGGACAGGACGGTCCCGCAGATGGACCAGATGAGATGCCCGATGTTTGTTGTTGGAGATTCCATAGTTATTGATGGTTTATTATTCCATCCATAATAATAAGTACGACACACAGAGTGTTGTTCCACAATAATGACACACAGAGTGTTATAAAGTGTCATAAGGATGAAAAGTGATAAAACATTGACGCTGTTTGGTCCTTGTTTTATTATTCTACAATAACGACACACAGAGTGTTATTCCACAATAACGACACACAGAGTGTTATAAAGTGTCATAAGGATGAAAAGTGATAAAACATTGATGCAATTGCTGTTTGGTCCCTGATCAAGTACAACCTGTACTGTTGCTCCCTGCTAGCTAGTTTGACATCACTGAAGATTCTTGAAGCATGCACCTCTGCAGTGTATAGCTGAAGCATGCACCTCTGCATTTACATTTACCAGACGCTTTTATCCAAAGCGACTTACATATGTATTCACATTTTTACATTTACACTGATGGCGCACTGCACATTAGGGGTTCAATGTCTTGCTCAAGGACGCTTCGACAGGGAATCGAACTAGCAACCTTCTGATTACTAACCAACTTCTCTACCTCCTGTACCACTGTCGCCCCCTCTGCAGTGTATAGCTGCATAGTTTCTCTCTGCTGCAGTGTCCCATGTACCCCTCACGTGGCCTGATCTCCTCCTCCGTGTGCTCAGTGCTATGGCCTCAACCCAAATCCATTTATTTTGTCTTAGCATGCAGTGCAGGGGAACTTCCCTTCAGGGGTCTAGCCCCAGTCACATGGCTCATTATGCCTCCTTGTGCCTAAGCTCCCTAAATCTAAGCAAGGCCTGCGAGCTCTCCGTCATCCCATGCTGGGCCCCCTGCAAGGTAATAGCCATCTATTTTCTTGGGCGGCAACCTCCTTCATCTTCGAATAGCAAGAAATGATACCGTGGCTAACTGATAATGTCTACACTACGTCTGCACTGATGACTTTATGTTCTCTCAGAACATCAATCTTCTTTTTTACCCGTGCTGTTGGTCCCTTTTTCGCCAAACACTGTGTTTACTGGCTATTTCTAGCGCTGGTTGATTTAAGCCCATATCTTTTGGCTGCAGTGGCATGCAATTCACAGTGTACAGCATTAGCAGTCAATCATCATGACAAAAAATAGGCATGATTTTTTTTTTTCACCCCCTCTCCCGGCTTGGCATTTTGACTGGTGAAAGCTTTCTCTCCTTCTCTCTCTCTCTCTCTCTCCCTCCTTCCTTCTTTCTCTCCTTCTCTCGCTCTCTCCCTCCTTCCTTCTTTCTCCCGCCTCGCTTGGAACTGCATCACTTCTGATGGGCAAGATACGTGCGGCAGGGGACATACATTCAGCCCTGAAAACAACTATTGTTAAGCAGGCTCTGGCGACATTCATCACGGCGAGTACAGTTTACAAATGGAATCCTTTTCATCTGTGACATAGACACTGTTTTGTCATAATTGGATTCCCTGTGCCGTGGCATATATAGGCTATCTTCTGAGGTGCGGGGTGTACATTGAAAGTCATTTGTCAGATGCCAATTCTAATCAAAGTCTTGCTTAATCACATTATTCGCTTGCATCTCTGTTTTTTGTGATGAGATTAACATTCAAAATGGGATCATCGAGGATTTGATTTCCTTTTTAGGTTTGCTTTTTTTCAGACTGTCACCATTTCCAGAATCACAAAACCACCATCTGTGGAGACTAGTGTAAGGCAAGTGAATCAGCAAAGGCAACAACACGCTTGAGGGATTTGAGAGCTCTTTCTTGTGTAATTAATTGTGATTTTTTCTATCAGATTGATATGGAATGTCTGTGTTTTTGTGTGAGTCTGAGTGTGTGTGCATGTGTGTGTGTGTGTGTTTGTGCATGTATGTCGGTGTGCGCAAGCAAGTAAGCGTTTGTGCGCATGAGGTTCTGCGTGTGTGTCTATAAGCTTGTCTTGTGTGTGTGTGTGTGAGAGAGAGAGTGCTCTTAACAGGACTGCTGCAGGAGTAGCAGTGAGATCGATGTGAACAAACTCATCTCTCCACAAAGCAATTTGATGCCCCCTGTTAAGGTAAGAGTCCAAAACTTGCAATAATTTCTCAAAGCAATTCTTCAACAATCTTTCACAAAATGGGCCCTTCTGCAGCACCTACTGGTCTATTTCATCCCTGGGGGTGTCATGCATATCTCAGCATGTCTTAGGTGCATGCTGCTTTTCTCTGGATTGTTCAGTGATGAGGCTTGAAGTGAAACAACACCAGCCTCACTGAGAGTCACTGAGAGTCAGCTCATCACCTCCTCGATGCCTGTTGTGAAAATATGTTTCATGCTTCGTACCTCGCCACGTTAGATGGAAGATGTGATATATGACTTGTTATAAAAGTGAAGATTCCGACCATACCATCAACCCTTTCTAGTGAAACATGAAAGTAAATGAATCCATGTGTTGATGCTTTGAGTTCTATTCTTTGTTATTTTAGTTCAAAATGTGACTCTGTTTCAGTGATGCTTCTAGACTAATGCAAACAGAGAGATGAGAGAGACATGTTGGGTGGTGTATGATAACTGCGTTGGAGAGAGACATGTTGGGTGGTGTATGCTAACTGCGGTGGAGAGAGACATGTTGGGTGGTGTATGCTAACTGCGATGCACCTCCTGTGACTGTCTGCTGCAGTCATGCCCGAGATCAGACTGTCTCAAATAGTGTTTGCTTCCAGTAATTAAAATCCTACAATATATAACGGTTGAATCAATCTTGGCTTTGACATCGTCGACCTCTGCACACTGGGGATGCTCCGCCTTCGCCAGTGTATCAAGGTTCTGGATGTCAGTCGGCATTCCAGGGGAAATTACGTTCCTGAAAAAACTTCAGGCAGGTAGTATAGCCTACAGACAACGACGCTACCGCTGCAGCCGCTACCGCTGCAGCCGCTACCGCTACAGCCGCTCTACTGTATGTGTGTGTGTGTGTGTGTGTGTGTTTGTGTGTGTGAGTATGTGTGTGTGTGTGTGTGTGTGTGTGTGTGTGTGTGTGTGTGTGTGTGCTGCAGCCGCTCTCCTTCCTTCCTGAGCCAGTCTGTTTGGTTCTCCTCACTACCACCCCACTGCACAGAAGACTAGACTAGCGCCCCCTACAGACACTCTCTATGGTCAAATGACCAAGACTCTCACCCCCTACAGACACTCTCTATGGTCAAATGACCAAGACTCTCACCCCCTACAGACACTCTCTATGGTCAAATGACCAAGACTCTCGCCCCCTACAGACACTCTCTATGGTCAAATGACCAAGACTCTCACCCCCTACAGACACTCTCTATGGTCAAATGACCAAGACTCTCACCCCCTACAGACACTCTCTATGGTCAAATGACCAAGACTCTCACCCCCTACAGACACTCTCTATGGTCAAATGACCAAGACTCTCACCCCCTACAGACACTCTCTATGGTCAAATGGCCAAGACTCTCACCCCCTACAGACACTCTCTATGGTCAAATGACCAAGACTCTCACCCCCTACAGACACTCTCTATGGTCAAATGACCAAGACTCTCACCCCCTACAGGCGCTCTCTATGGTCAAATGACCAAGACTCTCGCCCCCTACAGACACTCTCTATGGTCAAATGACCAAGACTCTCACCCCCTACAGACACTCTCTATGGTCAAATGACCAAGACTCTCGCCCCCTACAGACACTCTCTATGGTCTAATGACCAAGACTCTCGCCCCCTACAGACACTCTCTATGGTCAAATGACCAAGACTCTCGCCCCCTACAGACACTCTCTATGGTCAAATGACCAAGACTCTCACCCCCTACAGACACTCTCTATGGTCAAATGACCAAGACTCTCGCCCCCTACAGACACTCTCTATGGTCTAATGACCAAGACTCTCACCCCCTACAGACACTCTCTATGGTCTAATGACCAAGACTCTCACCCCCTACAGACACTCTCTATGGTCTAATGACCAAGACTCTCACCCCCTACAGACACTCTCTATGGTCAAATGAAACAAGACTCTCACCCCCTACAGACACTCTCTATGGTCAAATGACCAAGACTCTCACCCCCTACAGACACTCTCTATGGTCAAATGACCAAGACTCTCACCCCCTACAGACACTCTCTATGGTCAAATGAAACAAGACTCTCGCCCCCTACAGACACTCTCAATGGTCTAATGACCAAGACTCTCACCCCCTACAGGTGCTCACTATGGTCTAATGTTATCATTATTATAGGGAGAGGGGAGACAGATATCCTTGTGCATAGAAGGATGTGAAAACAATGCCCAATCACTTCAGACAAACATCAGAAGACAGAGGTGCATTACAATATGAAAGTGAGTATCCCCAGCCAATGTGTGTTTCCCATTGTGTTCGCCCGAGAACAAGGATCCTTCCAAGTGCTGCTCTCTCACAGGCGTCATTCCGAGGTGTGCTTCACACAGGCAGGATGGGACGTGACATGTCAAGGTGACGGTGATTCCAGGGAACCGCTAGGAACCAGAAATATCATTAGAAAATGACAAGTAATTTAATTCTCTCTATCTCTCTCTCCCTCCCTCTCTCTTTTTGTGTGTGTGTACACGTGTGTGTGTGAGTGCATGCGAGGGCAGCCGTGTGTGTCTTCTGTGATTGAAAACTTGTCTTGCCACATTTTATCACCTTTTCGGACACCTTTTTTAAAACCATCTGCACAGTATTACACTTCAGTAAAACATTTTTTTTTCCTCTTAGCTTTTCCCGTGGTGTGACAAGTGATGGATAGCACAGTCAGAGAAAGAAAAAAAAAATACATTACTTGTGACCTCTTCTCTTCCTAGCTGTGTGCTATGCAAGTAGTACATGATGTCATCTGATATGAAGATTATAATGGGAACCATTTGGGAAATTCTGACAAACAAGAAGTCTTCTAGAAACAGGTTCTCTGAATCACAAGATGATTCCTAGTGTAGAAAGTGCATTAAGTCTAGACTGAGTTATATAAATGTCCTTCAGAGATATGTGGTTCAGCAAAACATTAACCGATGTACTTGGCAAACTGCCTCTCTTTCCTAACACCAGGCTTGCTTTCGTATCTTGTAAAGCATTTTATTATGATGGGTAAGCCCACTGAAGAGGTGCTAAGCTGTCCTGTAAAAACAGTGCTCGTTCATTTGGTGTTTTCAAGCTTCACTGCAGTTTGAGCTAGTGCACAAACTTTTTCCAACAGGAAGATAAACAGTGTTGTTGCTGCCATCTCTCTCTCTCTCTCTCTCTATGACTTTCTCTTTCTTTTGCTCTCTCTCTCTCTCTCTCTTACTCCCTTCCTCTCTTTATCTGTCTCTCTCTCACAGCATCTCTTACCCTGTTTCTCTCTCTCGTTCTCCCCCCTATCTCTTTATCGCTCCTTCCCTCTCCGGCTCTCTGCTCTGTATTCTGCCGTCTCACTATAATTGATGTCCCAGGTTCCCCAAAGGCCCACAGGCAGAGGGAGGTCATCACATTCTCACATATGGTACAGTACAAAACTCCCACCCAGAAGGGAAAGTGTCCTGGTGCATGGATTAGGCATCTGAAGATAATGCTGACCGTTGCTATGGAGATTTATGCCTGACTTCAACAAACGGATCACATTCCACAGAGGGACATTTCAGCCTTTCTTGTCAGTGATTCCTACTGAACTCAATGCAATTTGCGTCAATTCTGTGTTTTTGTGTGAGTCTGAGTGTGTGTGCATGTGTCTGTGTGTGTGTGTTTGTGCATGTATGTCGGTGTGCGCAAGCAAGTAAGCGTTTGTGCGCATGAGGTTCTGCGTGTGTGTCTATAAGTGTGTCTTGTGTGTGTGTGTAAGAGATAGAGAGTGCTCTTAACAGGACTGCTGCAGGAGTAGCAGTGAGATTGATGTGAACGAACTCATCTCTCCACAAAGCAATTTGATGCCCCCTGTTATGGTAAGAGTCCAAAACTTGCAATAATTTCTCAGAGCAATTCTTCAACAATCTTTCACAAAATGGGCCCTTCTGCAGCACCTACTGGTCTATTTCATCCCTGGGGGTGTCATGCATATCTCAGCATGTCTTAGGTGCATGCTGCTTTTCTCTGGATTGTTCAGTGATGAGGCAATACCAGGGTAGATCTCAAGCTAGATATTGTTGCGCTGATTGAAAAAAAGGTCAGGTAACATCAGTTGCTGTGTTTCCATCCTACAATTCAATGCAAAATTTGAACATTCAAACAGAAATCACTTTAGAATAACAAATAACAATGTATTTGCTGGAAGATGGCGGACTCATTCCTAATTAGTGTAATATATATAGAGAGCAAAATGTGACTAGGGTTACCAGAAACAGTTCATTTGTGTTACTTTTTTTTCTTTTTTAAATGTTGCCTCAGACAATCTAGTGTTAAACATTTAGCTACACAGCTGTTCAGGTAAGTGTGTGTTCACTCCATGCTTCACCTGACAGTGCCTGACCCGGAGGCTCCCAGGTGGGTATGTGTTTAAAAATGAATCACCGAATGTGCGTACACAACTGCACCTGTGGTCGAGGATTTGCCTCGTATTAATTTGCTTACCAGAGCTGATGTAAATGTATTCACACTTTCTCTTGGCGGATCTCCATGAATGCGTTTAAAGGACGTGAAAGAGTTGGAAGCTCAGCTAGTGAGGCAACAGCAAGCAGAACACCTGGTGGGCCAATTACTAGCTTTAGTGTTAGCATCAGCGGCGGTAGCTGCTCATGTACAATAATGGTCTTTCTATGAAGAGCCAGGCAGGCTTTGGCAGAGCTAGTGTAAGGCCCGGAGCACATTGCTTTGGGTTGCTGTCAGACCAAAAAGCCCTCAAAGGCCTTTAAGAGGTTGAACGAGTGATTAATGTGTTAGCTACCGTCACAATTCTGCTTTTAGACCATTTTAGTTCCTCTCCTTTTACTGTGGTAGATTGAAATGATTATGAACTTGGATGGAGATGGCAAGAAAGAGAGAAATCAGAGAGCGTGTGTGTGTGTGTGTGTGTGTGTATGTGTGTGTGTGTGTGTGTGTGTGTGTGTGTGTGTGTGTGTGTATGTGTGTCTGTGTGTGCGTGCATGAGTGTCTTTAAGTGGTTAGGTGTGTTATGGGTGATTACTTAAAATGATTGACTGGCCATTGTTGTTTTCCCCCCAACACATTTAGATATATTGTCACTTTCTGACAGCTTATATTTCATTTATCTCACATTGGCAGACCAGCTCATGTAATTTGTCAGATATGGGAGGGATATCATCAGCCTGTCAGCTTCTTTGCAGCTGCAGGATCGTATAGCACAGAAGAACCAAAAATAATGGAATGACACCTTCAAATATCATGTCCTTAAGAGAAAGGAATAACTAGTTTATGTAAACTCTTATGTAAAGCGTCTTTGAGTACCTAGAAAAGCGCTATATAAAATTAAAGTATTATTATTATTATAATTATTATTAGTTTACAGAATGTAGCCTCGTGTTTGGTATAGACATGTCAATATTAGTGGAGACAGTGAGTGAGAGGCTACAGCTCAAAACACAACAACAATGTCTTTCCCTTATCACCATCTTTACAAATGAATATGAACCAAGGCGGTGTTCATAATGTTCATATATCATTGGCACATATTCAAGGCAAAAGAGAGGTTGGAGATAAAGGGTGCTCACTGGACAGCTGTATAACACATAGTGAGGAGAACCTAAAGGAGGCAATGGTGTTTCCCTCACTCTGTATTTACTCTAGAGAGATTAACCATAGACGACCAGATAAAAGAAAGAAGAAGAATCAAATTCTTTTTCAACTCATCTAAAAAGTTTTCATAAGACTTAAGATTTTTAAGGCTTACACAAGACGAAGCTGAGAGTTGAGGTGAACAGCAGTATGGAACCAGAGTGCGAGCTAGGGCTAGCTTCTGGCCGACTGGGGCTAATGGGAGCTAGGGCTAGCTTCAGGCCGACTGGGGCTAATGGGAGCTAGGGCTAGCTTCAGGCCGACTGGGGCTAATGGGAGCTAGGGCTAGCTTCAGGCCGACTGGGGGGGGGACGGCCCAGTGTTCCGAAAGCCCGATATTCTGAAATCTCAATATTCCGAAAAATAGTCCCCCTGGCATAATTTAGAAATATTTTAAGTGGCACAAAACACACACAGCATTTAGTTTGCGCAGCGGAGCGGAGACGCTCACCGGGCTATGACGCGTATAACTTTTCCTTGGGAATATTTGTTAATTTAGCCAACTCTGGTTTTGAATATGGGGTACCACTCGTGCGAAGGAAATCACCGGCAGATTGTCGCAGGACATTACGCAGATCTTGTCCAGCACTGACAAAGCATGCATGCGTTGGCTATCATGAAAGTATTTTTGTATCATCGCGATGCAAATGCCATGTGTGTATAATAATATTCTGAATTAAAGTTCATGCTTGTGAAATAAATGCATTTATATGTTTATGATTGTGTGAATCATTGGGATGTGCATGTGGGCTATAGTGGTTCACGTTGCTGTGCTGACAATTTCGGAAACAGCGGGCTGTCGGAATAATGGGCTTTCGGAACATTGCCATGGAACCGACTGGGGCTAATGGAAGCTAGGGCTAGCTTCAGGCCGACTGGGGCCTCAAGCTGCGAGAACAAAAATTGTTTGCGTTTCTACAATCGGGCCGGTATCCCCACAGTATTTCCCTAAAAGCTGCCCATATCATGCCGCCTTGGTGTACACGTCACTCATTTCACAGTCGAGTGGGAAGTTCATCACCTACCCCTCCAATTTCACAAGCAAGTGGGAAGTTCAAGTTGAGGTATAATGCAATAAAGTCACCCATACATTCATTTAATTTGAGCCAGCGGTGTTTTGTATGGAAATATGTTGAGATTTGATCCATGATTTGACACCCCGGTAGTTGTGCAACTCGAAATTTCTTAGCTTTTATGCCCATCAACTGAGTCTGGACATCTATGAAAAGTGTTACAACCTTGTTGTTTGTTCTCCCCTTCTTGATCAGGCTACCACTGCAGGTTAGCCCAACCTTTAAGCAGAGCACTGATTTCATTTGCAGACCAGCTGCAACGATTCTCCATTCTTTATTGTCTGCTAAGGTTATTTGGTAGCGTGTTGGTTATTTAATATTGATAAGTTATCTTGTTTTGGTTTTATTGTTGAACCGCTCTTACCTGACTCCACAAACCCCATCTTTCACCTTAACACTACCTCAAGCACCGCTTAGCCCTGGTAGGCCCAAGGGTAATTAGCGGGCCAAAAGCCTCTAGCCGATAGCCCTGAGGAGTCACAATCAATCCCCAGAAGTGACCATGGAAACGCCACTGGCCTTGGCATGCACTAGCTCGCCCGCATTTGGCCGATAGTGGAAACGTAGCTATTCACAAACACACACACACACGCACACACACACACACACCCACACACACACACACACACACACAGGTATCCACAACCCACATGCACACACACACATACAAACACTAATGCCCTAAGCCTGTGTCGAATGACACATGCACAGACATGCACACACACACACACACACACACACACCCTCTGAGTGTGGGCAGCAGCTGGGTGATAAGGTCTGACTGCAAGGCCCTGACAAGCCGCTGAGCTCGGGGACAATCAGATGAGCCGCCTCAGCCTGGAGCTCCTGAGAAGACCTGATGAATAATGAAAGTCCCCATCACACTCTCTTCAGGAGAATCTCCAGCGTACACTTACTTACAGAAACACACACACACACACACACACACACACACTGGGCTGGGTGTAAAACGTCTACCTCTCACACCAGAAAGCACACTCACGCACACACACACACACACACACACACACAGACATTCAATCAATACTTGCTGGAATGTGGATAAAAGAATTAATAAAAGCACATAGCCTCCCCCGATTCTCCCATCTTTAATTAACAGCAAAGGCCCACAGAGGTCTCTGCGCTGTGCTCATACCCTCTCAGAGTAGTCCTCATTGATTCTCCAGGCACACGAGTGTGGACAGATAACCTTTGATCTGGGTCGAGGTGCTCCACACTGCACATATTATTATTGCTCAGTCTCAGAGTCGGTGATATAGGGGAACATACGGCATATAATATGGAGGGAACTTTGGTGAATTGGAGGATGAGAAGAGAGCAGGTTTGAGTCTGGCTCCTTGCGGGTGTGTGCTAAAGCTCCGAGGAAACTGAGCCCTCAAACTGCACCTGGTGGCAAGAAGCAGGGCCGTGCCTGATAGCCTTTGGTAGGCAGGTAGGTAGCTGAGGTGGGCAACTGGTAGGTAGCCAAGGGGTAAAACATGGCAAGTGCTGTTGGGAAATGGTATACACACAATAGCACTTTCAATGGGTACACACTTTCAATGGGTACATCTGTGCAGCTTTCTCTCTGTACATCAAAAGGGACTTGTGTTACTTTTTGTTTGTTCCCTGCAGTCTTTATTTAGACATCAGGTTTGATGATAAAACATTCAGCAGTCTTTTTGATCTATTTTCTGTTCTCCCCCATCTCATTACAGTCTGTTCAGATGTAAAGTATTGTTTGAAATATACTTACTGTAGTTAAATAGAACAAGCAATCTTAATATCACTGATATCTCCCAAGAGCCCTAACAGCTTCAAAGACGCCTAGTGGGCTTGATGCGGTCCTTCTCTCTCTCAGACACACACACACGCACACACACACGCGCGCACACACGCACACACACACACACACACACACACACACACACACACACACACTGAGAAGCCCTCTCATGCAGCTCTCCCTGCACAGAGGATCGGTCAGCTTGTGATCTGACCTTGAAGCTGCCCGTGGGGGGCAAAGCGAGAGTTAAATGCTTGGCAGCGTTTTGAAAGGCCGGGTAAATCTCCCTCAGAGATAAACTCCAGTGGGGTCACACATTCCTTTCCCACCGGCTGCATTTCCAACACCAAGGGAACTTGGGTTGATTGCTGACACAATATCTTCACAGATGGCTGCAGATTGAATAGGGCCTGTGTCTGGAGACTGGGTTTCACATTCTCCGGGTGTCAATATACCCCGACCTTGGGCCTGACATACTGTTGCTGCAGACATGGGATGGGATCAATTATCTTACCTTGAGATAAAATGTAATGCAAGGGTTGCTAGGGAACCCCCAGCAACAGCAGCAGAATGAAGTCTAGGGGTGTAACGCAAAGAATGAAAACTACCTACCTGGAGACCCTAACCTGGCGAAGAGACAAATGTGGTAGCAAGAGTGTACAAAGCTAATCGTGGGATGAGAGACCAGAGGAAATGCTAACGTACCTCCCAGGACTCGGCCAACCCAAGCTACAAGTCCCCGTGGCCGGCGAGCCTTATGGGACGGCGTTTTCAATTCCAAAGAAGGGGGAAGGCAGACAGCGATGGCAAGCCGTCCCCGACGTCGTAGATAACCCCCCAAGAGTCCATGATGTCATAGATAACCCCCATGAGTCATGGCATCGTAGATAACCGACATGAGTCCGGACAAGGTAAACTCAAGGCACCACTTCCCAACCAAAGGTGACGATCACTTACCTAGCCATAAGATCCACGAGAGTGCCGGCAAACACCCTCCAACCAAAAGTGAGAGCCGCCATTGCTCACCTGAGTTGTTTAAAACCGAGAGCAGCCAAAAGGCACGCCACAGCACCCCCTAGTGGATAGGAATATGATAGTGTAGAGTCTAACCTAAAGTGCACCTAGCTTACCTCTCCGAACAAGCTCAACTCAATTTTACTATCTACTCGTTTTTTTTTCGGTTTCACTACTGTTATTTTGGGTTACAAGTACGTAATCTCATCTCTTTTCAATTTTAATAATCCCTTGCATTTGCATACGAGAGCTACTGTACAACAACCGGTTTAACTTTGCCAAGGACATCATACAAAGGCACTTACCCCACATATTACACTAAAACACAGACTAATGCCAAATAACAGGTGGGCAATTAGAAGCGCCGCATGATACTGCCTTTATGCAACTGCCTTTATGCAACTACTCTCCTACGCATTAAAATGCTCCATTACAATCCTGCGGAGTGCTTTGTCTCCGCTTTCGCCCAGGCCTGTCTAGAGGGAGAGGAGAGAGCTAAGATGGGGGTGAATTGTGACTGCAGGTCCTCTGTGAGTTGCTGTCTGTCCATGTTGGAGCTGGATTTATTTTGGGATTTGTCTTTTCCTCACCAAATGGGATTTTTTTCCCCCTCTCTTTTCCGGGGGAAACTGACTGTCAGGGAACCATTTTTGGAGGGAGAGATAATGGAACACAGATATCTTTTGGACGGCCGTGTGTTTAAGGGGGCCTGCTGCCTCACATAACGGATTACTAAAAGCTTTGAAAAAAACACACAAGCACACACACACACACAAGCACACACACACACACACACACACACACACACACACACACACACACACACACACACAAACAAACAAACAAACACACACACACACACAAACAAACAAACACAATACACACACACGCACACAAATAAACATTCACATACACACACAACCACCAACAGAGAAAAATCACACACGTACATGCAAACACACACACATATGCATGACCATAGAAACACACACACACACACCCACCTATGCTTTCAGAACACACATACACACACACACACACACACACACACAACTACGAATGCACAAAAACACTCAAAGCCATGATGGGTAAATGTGTGACGGAGCCTCTCACTGCGTCCCCCCCGTGTGAGGAGTGTGTAGCGCTCTGTGCCAATCCTCTCCCTCCTGCTGTCTCCCCTGTCACTTAGGCCCATCTTCTGTTCAGCGTCCTCGCACTCACAGGGAAGACACTTTTAGACCATTTTGTTCTCTATCCATCAGTCGCTCTATTGTGGTATGTTTTGCATACGCACACACCATCTTGCTGTAAAAGGACTTGTTGGAGACAAGTGTATTATCTGTGCTGCTCACACACACACACAATTCAGGAGATTGTAGGACACAGTCTGTGGATCCTCTTGGCGTTTATTTGTCCATTTTTTTACCATATCTTTAACGTCCACACAAGCATGGGTGTCTGGAGTAGTTCCCAATCACAGGCAGATCTGCCAGGGCACAGACCACAGTCATGCCTACAATTAGTCCATGACTGGAATCAAGCTTCAGAATGAGAAATTGAATGAAACTTAAATAATACAAAAAAAAACTGTTTAATTACATTAAAATATCACTAACACACTCATACTCATAACATCCCTGTGGTTTTGCATAATTCCTTCCCCCCTTGTCTGGGACGAAAGCACTGCCATTCAGATATGGGTGATAAAAGGTGTGTAGTTCATATAGGCATTAAGTCTTATGTGATATAAGGACTGTGGTTCATAAAGGCATTCAGATGCGTGTGATATAAGGTGTGTGGTTCGTATAGGCATTTAGATGCGTGTGATAAAAAGTGTGTAGTTCATATAGGCATTCAGATGTGTGTGATATAAGGACTGTGGTTCATATAGGCATTCAGATGTGTGTGATATAAGGTGTGTGGTTCCTTTAAGCATTCAGATGTGTGTGAGAAAAAGTGTGTAGTTCATATAGGCATTGAGTCTTGTGTGATATAAGGACTGTGGTTCATAAAGGCATTCAGATGCGTGTGATATAAGGTGTGTGGTTCATATAGGCATTTAGATGCGTGTAAAATAAGGTGTGTGGTTCGTATAAGCATTCAGATGTGAAGCTACAAGATGCTGCACATGAGCAGTTGGCTCTGCATCAGTCTCACCACACATTCCCTCTCATCAGCACTTCCTCCTGATTGATGCTACAGCCCGCAATGTCATCAACGCAGGGCAGGCTACTATTAGTAGCTGTGTGTGTGTGTGTGTGTGTACGCGCCTGCGTATGTGTGAGTGTGTGTGTGTGTGTGCGTGATTGCTTCGTTTGTGTGTGTGTGTTTGTGTGTTAATATGGGTGTGTGTGTGTGTGTGTGTGTGTGTGTGTGTGTGTGTGTGTGCGTGATAGTGTATCTATGGATGTCTGTGTGTTTCTATGCCTGTGTGTGAGAGGGAGAGAGCTCATGTGTGTGTGTGTGTGTCTCCATGTGTGACCGCATCAGTGAGTCCCAGTGTGTGTGTGTGTGTGTGTGTGTGTGTGAGAGGGAGAGAGCTCATGTGAATGTGTTAGTGTCTCCATGTGTGACTGCATCAGTGTGTCCCAGTGTGTGTGTGTGTGTGTGTGAGAGGGAGAGAGCTCATGTGACTGCATCAGTGTGTCCCAGTGTGTGTGGAGGAGGGAGAAGACCCTATGCAAATAGGTTAGTGTCTCTGTCAGTGTGACTGCATCAGTGTGTGGGTGTAAGCCTATGTAAATGTCTTTGCACCTGTGTGTGTGTGTGTGTGTGTGTGTGTGTGTGTGTGTGTGTGTGTTTCGTATCTGTGTGTGTTTCTGCACATGGGTGAGAGGTTATTTATCAAAACCCATCTATCCACGTTTGATATATTGGGTTGGAGGGTTGTTATGGAAACCCTCTTTGCCCCTATTTCAATCTGTGACGCAATTTAACAATGACTGGTAACCCTTCAAATATATTTTTCAATGCTCAACCCTCCATTAAACATTATATTCTGCTCTCTCTCTGTGTGTGTGTGTGTGTGTGTGTGTGTGTGTGTGTGTGTGTGTGTGTAAGCCATTATTGCCTATACCAAGAAATGCCACCTGCTGAGAATCTGAGAAATCTATGACAGAGTTGTGTGGATCACGGCCAGATTGTGTGTGTGTGTGTGTGTGTTAGGGGATGCACAGAGGACTCAAGCATTTGAATACTCAAGCAGTTACATCAATAATATATCAATTCTCAGGTTTCTACATTAACATCAAGTACTCGTCAATCGCATGATGCCAATGATAGAACTGAAAATGGGTCGGTTCCTAATTATTGCTCATTGTTAGTATTGACTACATTTCCCATACTGCTTTGTTTGTGGTGAAGCAGGGGGAGGGAGAAGACGAGTTGATGAGTGAAAGAGTGTTTTGTATGGCGCTGAAGAAATACAGCGTCTGTCTCCATCAAATTATTGGCTACACCATGAGTTAACATTCCGGAGGATCTCAAGTCTTACCTTACCCTATCTTACCTTTTCTAGGGCGATATTGGTTCAGGAGGTAGAGGAGTCTGTTAACTAGTTCGATCCTGACTTCCCTACTAAGTGTCGAAGTGTTCTTGAGCAAGACACTGAATGTGCAGGTCGGCAACTTAGATAGTAGCCTAAGTAGCTATCGATGTATGAATGGGTAGATGTCTGAGTTATCAATCTGTAAATGCTTTGAGTGCTCTATGAGTAAGCGTTATATAAATGCAGTCCTTTTACCATTACCCTGGATCTCTCTCAAGTTTGTACAGTCCTTGTTAATTACGTGATACTTGATCTAACTCACGGTTTCCAGTTAGAGCCCAGTTAGAGTAAACAGGAGGAAGGATGGCAGCGGTAGAAAAGAGTAAATCAATTGTTCAGAAGATAAAACACAATTTTCTTTCCCAACTGCCGTTGTGAGGAAATTCTCCTCATGTTGTGGATGGAATTCTCAAGGCTGGCTCTAAGGTCGAGTCTCTCATATCAAATTTATGTTGTTGAAAAATAGATGCAAGCAAATATGACTAATTGCGTTTTTTAATCGATTGTGCTTACTAATGGTTATCAGGTTAAACCAAATTTACAAAAACAATAAAAGCAGCCGCTAGATGCAAACACAATAAGAACACTTATTGAAAACCAATTTCTAATTGTTTTCTAATTCTAAATTCTCTATTAGAATGTTGTTAACAATAAAGTTTAAATATCGTTGGTATGATCCATCTTTCACCTTTGCATGAGGTAAGACCAAATGCTATCTTTATGTCTTATCATCAGATTCGTGCTCTGCTCTATGTACTGAGACCAACCCCATCAAATGTGTGTGTGTGTGTGTGTGTGTGTGTGTGTGTGTGTGTGTGTGTGTGTGTGTGTGTGTGTGTGTGTGTGTGTGTGTGTGTGTGTGTGTGTGTGTGTGTGTGTGTGTGTGTGTGTGTGTGTGTGTGCAGATCCAAGACCCTCAGGTGCCTGTGACTTCTCTCTGTGTGAGTGAAACAGGTGTTAGCTCCTTTCCTCACTCACACCTGGCAGGGATGAAACACCTCCAGTGAGTCAGGGAGAGAGAGAAAGAAGCAGAGAGAGAGAGAGGTGGAGAGAGAGAGGGAGAGAGGTGGAGAGAGAGCAAAAGAGGAGGAGAGAGAGAGAGGGAGAGAGGTGGAGAGAGAGCAAAAGAGGAGGAGAGAGAGGGAGAGAGGTGGAGAGAGAGCAAAAGAGGAGGAGAGAGAGAGAGGGAGAGACGTGGAGAGAGAGCAAAAGAGGAGGAGAGAGAGAGAGGGAGAGAGGTGGAGAGAGAGAAAGAGGAGGAGAGATTGAGGTCGAGAGGAGAGAGGGGCTACTATTTCCTGCTGTTAGATTGAAGTGGGCAGTGTGGAGAGTGGAGAGGAAGTTCACCCATTACTAAGTAATTGGCAGCTCTCAAACATTGGATTGGGTGAGAGAGGAGAGGTGAAGGTGTGAGGTGGTCTTTGAGCAGGGGGGGGGGGGGGGGGGGGTTGCCCCCTCTGGGAGAGATAAAATTGGACAAAAAACATCACCTTTCTCTAAGCCAGAAGAACACAGAAAGACTTATCATGGCTTCTCATCATAATTAAATGTTCAAACTTTCAACCATAAACCATATTGTGGGTAATCCTCACAGATGCCTTAGGTAGTGGATTCGTTCCTATTTCTTATCTCAAACTGGTTCTTCTTTGACTTGGTGTTGTTCTCCTGAGTCTAAAATTCACTACTTTGAGGAAAGGACGGGGTCTTCCTGTGAGATCCATGGATCACTGTGTTTAAATCCCACCTCACACAAAAATAACCTTAATACACACACCTACACACACACCTACACACACACACACACACACACACACACACACACACACACACACACACACACACACACACACACCTACACTTTAACACACAAACACACACACACACACACACACACACACACACACACACACACACGTGTGTGCGCTCCTTCAGCCGTGCCGCTATCCCAGGAGAAAGGGGAGGGGAGTTTAGAGAGTTGTGGTTCACAGCAGTTTGTTTTTCACCGGATTACATCCTCTGCACAAACAGCCTGAAACATCCCCGGCATAATTGCGCCGCAAATCCTTTAATTCTAATAGGAACATCACAGCCGGAGAGCTCTGATGATTGATGTGATTACGCTCGCCTTTTTAACCCAGGAGCAGAACTGAACTTGCTTGCTGGCTGTGGTGTGTTTGCTAGACAATGGAGGCCTTGTGGAAAAACAACAGTAACAAATGAAAAATAGCTGAAAAATTAGCATTCATTAAGTTGTCCATTAAATTAAAACAGAGGTTGCTAATGATTGTTTTTTGTTTACTCTTGTAATGCCCACTCTCCCTCTCTCTCTCCTCCTCTTTTGCTCTCTCTCCACCTCTCTCCCTCTCTCTCTCTCCTCCTCTTTTGCTCTCTCTCCACCTCTCTCCCTCTCTCTCTCCACCTCTCTCTCTCTCTCTCTCTCTCTCTGCTTCTTTCTCTCTCTCCCTGACTCACTGGAGGTGTTTCATCCCTGACAGCGGCACTAATACTTTAATTTGGGAGGTTTTCCATCTGCAGTCCTTTGCTTACTTACTGCAGTCAACCCGCCATTTCACTGTTACAGACACTCTCTCCGTAAGTGGAACTGACTCTCACACAGCGTGCCAGAGATTCACAATTAATACGTCACAACACTGTCACAGCTTGGCCCAGAGCCAGACACAATCAAATTGGGCCCACACTTGCTCCTGAGTCAGCTGCATGCTGGGATATAACAGCAGAAAAAGGCTGACACAGTTTTAGGCAAATCCAGAGAAGGATGTTCAACAAATATGTACCTGCATTTTAGTACAACCCGATTGAATTGTTTTTCTCTGACATTGAATCACTTTTTTTTGTTTCGGTCTGTCTTTGCAGATTTGAGTCCTGTGTAATATTTTCATACTTTTTTGTCCATGCTTTGTGTGCTGACACTGGTTATTATGTTGAAAAGAATCTGCATCATTTTTTTTAATGCAACAGGCATGGCAAACAAAACATCATCTCCCACAACAACAACCCTCCCCTGCGCTGTATGTTCCCGACACCCGATGCGTTTGTTGAAGTGATAAAGCGCAATGAGCGGCCCAACGGACATAATTAAAAACAAAAGTCGGAGCGCTTTAAAAGCATTTCCGTCGCTGCTCTGATCCCCTTCCACCGCGCGCGCCGCATCCTCATAGAGACGTAAACAACAACACGCTCGTTTGGATTGTGACCGGAACTGATTAGAGACCAAATGAGTCATTTGTTACACAATCCGTGGAGACTACAGGCTGCGCACCATTTACAAGTTCCCGAGCGGTTGATTGGATGCAGAATTATCCTTGTTAATCAGAAATATATGGAAGATGAACAATCACAGGCTGTGTTGGATGGATCACAGAGGGCATACACACACACACACACACACACACACACACACACACACACACTCACACACAAACACACCCACACACACACACACACACACACACACACACACATACACTCACACACACACACACACACACACACACACACACACACACACACACACACTCACACTCACACACAAACACACCCACACACACACACACACACACACACACACTCACTCACACACATTGATTGGGTCAGTCACTACTGGACACACAGAGACACTGTGGGGAAATGTGATGTTGATAGGGCTCTTGTACTGTGTGGACTGCAGTAGAGATTGTCTTTCGCAATGCCACTCAAATGTGTTTGTATATGTTTCCCCCAGACACAGGATGTGGGAGACATTGACAGGAGGTGAGAGTAGGGAGATAGACATCACTGGAGTGTACCTGGATGAGATTACGCAGGTGTGAAATAGACCTATCCAAAGGAGTCTTCCATCTATCAGGGAAGGACTGGGGCAAGTCTGATGACCTGACAACAGAGTCAGGCATACCGTCTGGGAGAAAAAAAAGAACAAAATAAGAAATAAGAAAATAGATTAAAGAATAAAAGGTTTATATGAGTTTTTTTTAATTATTTATAGTCCCCCTTCATGTTTTTTTAGAAAATGAGTTCAAAACAAATGCAAACATTTTCTTCATGCTTGTGATGATTCATTGTGTTTCTTATGTATTTATAACCTGTGGGCTTTCCTTTATAATACTGTTAGCGTTTTTCTTTCTCGCCGCCTGTGAGTGTGTCTGCGTGGGTGTTTGCTGTTGGCGCACTGTAGCCTTTGATAAATGGTTTTCTTGTGTGGTCTCTTTGTTGCTTTGCTGATAAAGTTCAGAGGTCTGACATAAATGTCATGCTAACGGCACTCTCGCCATGGCCGACATTCCCTCCCCGAACCTCCGCTGTTCCCATCCACACCAAGCAGTCGGCTCCTCTGTCACTTTTAATGGCCCGTAAATGACTACCACTGAGTGCTCTAAAGAGTTGTTTGTTGTTTTCAGTTGAACGATAAGTGATAAATCCACCCCAGCTGGCGACGAGATATCCGTCAATATCATGGAAGCAAGCCTGTGGTCTGACAGACAAAATGGTGGAATCTCGACTGAATCCTGCCATATTGTCAACAGAGAGCCACACACACCGAGTGTTCTCTGCTTTGAAAGTGTAACCTTCAGTGTATATTGATGGTAATCTGAACTATAGAAACAGACCTCAGTCTTGAAGATGGTGTTCAGTCAGGATACGGGTTTTATTCAGCTGTAATGCAGCAGGAGAGAGGCGAGATTCACAAGAAGAAGCTCAAGGCGCTTGTAGCGTTTCACATCTCTGACTTGACAGAGAGCAAGCCTGACTTTCAGTGCCCCTATCAGCTGACAAGAGAGGGCTGTTAATCACAGGGCCACCCTGAGTCCAGCTCTTACCAGTGGCATTCATGTGATATACAGCAGATCCCAACAGATGCAGGATATTCAAGCTTTATACTTCAAGTTATAAAGTTCCCAAACATCCCAACCTCCTCATCACTTAGATCACAGAGACCTATTGTAATGGCACATTCATGGAACACATGATATAATAGAGATATATCAGTTTAATCCTAATTCTAATTCTAAGAAATATAAAGGCATATGCATAAAATCATTCATTTGTAGGAATCTTAAAACATTAGTATAGATTTGAATCTCTCTTAATTCCCATGTACACATCTATAACTCAATGGACAGTATGTGCTTCTAGTTCTCCAACCTATTTTTCTGACACACATTATGAAGTATCCCATCCATGCCTGTTTGTGTGCTCCTTGTCTTCCCTCCCCCCCTCCTGTTTTTCTCTGTTCTATTTCTGCACAGGATTCTCCTCACACAAGCCTTCTCAAATCTGTGTGACACGTCTGTCCGGAGTAACACCTCCTGCCTCGCTGCAGCCTGCGCAACATGTTTCTCTCTTTTTTCCCACATCCCTTCTTTTTTACTCCTTCCCTTTCTCTTTATGTACATCTCTTTCTCTCTCTCTCATTCCTTCATTCATTCCTCTATCTCTCCTTTTCTCCTCCCTCTCTCTTCATTTCTATACATTTCTCTCTCTGTTTCCCTCCGTCTTGGTCTGTATCTCTCTCTCTCTCTATCTCTTTCCCTTTCATTCCTTCATGCTCTCTCTTCCCCTCCCTCCCTCTCTCTCTTTCTCTCATTCCCTCTCTCTCTCCTTCTCTCTCTCACTCTGTTCCTCTCCTCCTCCTGCTGCATTTGAGCAAATAGCAGAAGATGAGAATGTGCTCTCTGTGAATAATGTCTCCCACGTCTGCGGGAGAAAAACTTGAAGTGTGAGCGAGCGCTTCCCCAAGCCCCTGACTGTGGGTGGGAGAGGTGATATATTGTTTCATTAGAACCTTGGAAATGGATACTGTGTCTTTTCTGTCTCTTTGCTTTTTTCTCAGTAGGCTCCTTTGGCCTGCATTATCTAACATATTAGATAAGCTGCTGCCTTTAGCTTTGTGTATGCTTGTCATTTTCATTTCTCCCTCTCACTCTAAAGACTGGCGTTTGTGTGTATGCGACTCCTTTGGCGAGGCCAAGGGATGCAGACCTACTGCACTGACGTTTCTGCTGCCCTAGTCACAGCCGTTTGTGTCACCTGCATTCCCATTGCTTGGTGACTCAGCTGTGGCATGTATACAAAATGACAAACAGTGAATAAATAATGAAATTATTTTGTTTTGTGTATTGATTAGCAATGTGTTATTGGGACCTTGAGCATTGTGCTTGGGATACACGTAGCATTCCTTTCTGCGTTAAGGACCTTGTTTGTAACGTCTGTTACTTAACTAACTTAACATCTTCTGACTATATCTAGACCCGTAACACCTCTTGTACCCAATATGCAAAGCTAATACACAGAGTAAACTTACTGCTGACATCCAACATGTGTTAGCATTATGCTAGTAGTGTGGTATGAGCAAATATGTGGCCTGTCGTAGGTAGTTACGGCCTACGTTAGCTAACGCTACCTGCTGGCTAACACCTACTTAGGTCTACTGGCTAATCCACAGTGTTGGTGGGTTCTTCATTGAGTAGATGAGTATTTATGAAGTCAGTTGAAATGTTATGCTCTGAATATAAACGTCAGTGCACTATGTTACTAGCGGCTAAGTTATGTTACCCGTTAGCTGCTGGCTTGAGAGAGTTGCCTGGCTAGTTATCATAGATGTTAAATTACCTTGTCATTTTGAATTAACACAAGAAAAACATTAGCTGAAATATAAACTGTTATTAATGACATGGGTTAAACCGTTAATCAAGGTCTAAAATGTTTGGTTGAAATGGTTCAGGAAAATCTCTGATAACCATCCAGATATATAAATGTATCACTGACATTGGTTACTAGTTCGCCAACTATGAGCTGAACTAACAGTTGCTCGCTAGCGAATTAACAAGTGAGACAATTCGCTTTTCAAACTACTTTGTCATGTTGAATTACCACACACAAAATAGCTGCTGAAAAAATAGGCTTTAATTACTCCGCAGAGGAGCTGGTAACAACTGGGTAACAGTTAGCTGTGAAGTCTGATACCCAGCATTTGCAGCAGCCATTTTGGATGTTGTTGAATTGGAAGTTGGAACTGATGGTTCTCAGAAGTGTTTCAATGGGAAAATCCAGAAGAAGAATAACAGCAGAGGGCATTGCAACCATTTTCTTCAAGACTGCTACCCGGGATCAGGACGGACATGTAAGGGTTGGAGCAGGATCTCAGAAGTGAAGTGGCACGATGCTGTGTGAGTGAGAATCACCCTAGTAAATAAAGGGCAATAGTGCGATTGAACAACCCCTCTCATGTGAAGCGCTGCAGAGGGGGGTAGCAAACAATATCACAAAGTCCTGCAGAGAGAACACACACGGGACAGGGGGCAAAGCCATCGGTCCCATTGTACCTGGGTGGCCCAGGAGAGAGAGAGACAGACAGACAGAGAGAGAGAAAGAGATACATACAGAGAGAGAGAGAGAGAGAAAGAGAGAGAAAGAAGGTTAAGACAAAGAAACTGCAGTGGCAGTAGAATGCTGTGTCTGTAAGTGTGTGGGCAAATGTGTGTGTGCTAGTGTGTGTACATGTACGTGTGTGTGCGTATGCATATACGTGTACATGCACGTGTGTGTGTGTCTGTGGGTGTGTGAGCAAATGTTGTGTGCATGTGCGTGTACATGTACGTGTGTGTGTGTGTGCATGTGTGTGTGTGTGCATGTACATCTGTGTGCATGTGTGTGATCTTGTCTGTGTGATCCTCTCATGTCTCCATCACCCAAGAGAAGCAGGAGCAGGAGGAGAGCGGAGTGAAGCAGGAGCAGGAGCAGGAGCAGGAGCAGGAGCAGGAGCAGGAGCAGGAGCAGGAGCAGGAGCAGGAGCAGGAGCAGGAGCAGGAGCAGGAGCAGGAGCAGGAGCGGTTGGCCAGGAGCAGGAGCAGGAGCAGGAGCAGGAGCAGGAGCAGGAGCAGGAGCAGGAGCAGGAGCAGGAGCAGGAGCGGTTGGCCAGGAGCAGGAGCAGGAGCAGGAGCAGGAGCAGGAGCAGGAGCAGGAGCAGGAGCAGGAGCAGGAGCAGGAGCAGGAGCGGTTGGCCAGGAGCAGGAGCAGGAGCAGGAGCAGGAGCAGGAGCAGGAGCAGGAGCAGGAGCAGGAGCAGGAGCAGGAGCAGGAGCAGGAGCAGGAGCAGGAGCAGGAGCAGGAGCAGGAGCAGGAGCAGGAGCGGTTGGCCAGAGGGAGAGTGGAGTGAAGCAGGAGCAGGAGCAGGAGCAAGAACAGGAGCAGGAGCAGGAGCGGTTGGCCAGGAGCAGGAGCGGGAGCGGGAGCGGGAGCGGGAGCGGGAGCGGGAGCAGGAGCAGGAGCAGGAGCAGGAGCAGGAGCAGGAGCAGGAGCAGGAGCAGGAGCAGGAGCAGGAGCAGGAGCAGGAGCAGGAGCAGGAGCAGGAGCAGGAGCGGGAGCGGTTGGCCAGGAGCAGGAGCAGGAGCAGGAGCAGGAGCAGGAGCAGGAGCAGGAGCAGGAGCAGGAGCGGTTGGCCAGGAGCAGGAGCAGGAGCAGGAGCGGGAGCGGGAGCGGGAGCGGGAGCGGGAGCGGGAGCGGGAGCGGGAGCGGGAGCGGGAGCGGGAGCGGGAGCAGGAGCAGGAGCAGGAGCAGGAGCAGGAGCAGGAGCAGGAGCAGGAGCAGGAGCAGGAGCAGGAGCAGGAGCAGGAGCAGGAGCAGGAGCAGGAGCAGGAGCAGGAGCAGGAGCAGGAGCGGTTGGCCAGGAGCAGGAGCAGGAGCAGGAGCAGGAGCAGGAGCAGGAGCAGGAGCAGGAGCAGGAGCAGGAGCAGGAGCAGGAGCAGGAGCAGGAGCAGGAGCAGGAGCAGGAGCAGGAGCAGGAGCAGGAGCAGAAGAGGGAGCGGTTGGCCAGAGGGAGAGTGGAGTGGGTTGCAGGGAGACACTGGGCCCACGGTGCCAGGAGCCTGCCAGCATTTATTTATAGGAGCACGCATCATGCAGGCTCCTCTTCTGCACAACCACAACCACAACAACAACAAAGCAGACAAACAAGGAAAGAAACACACACATACATGGACATACACACACACATACACACACACACACACATACACACACACATACCGGGAGAGACACGCATGGACACACACACATACATAGACATACACAGGCACACACACACACGCACACACACACATATGGACAAACACACACACACACACACACACAGACATGCATGGAAACACTTAGATACAAACACACACATGCATAATGTATACAGATGTATGTCTATTTTCAGTGTTTATGTTTCCAAGGAGCCAGGTCGACTCTTTACATTCAGAGATGTTTGAAGACACCACCACCCACTGCATTTCTTTAAAAAAGAAGAGAAAAGAGAAGGAAAGCAAACAGT
>NC_045160.1:25270515-25280515 GCF_900700415.2 Clupea harengus
GAGAAGTACACTGGAGCATTAAGGAGTAATACATAGATACGTATTTATTGTGATTAAGTGTAGTAAGACTAATGCTCGAATAAGAGTTTGTGTATGTGTATGTATATGCTGTTACATGCAGATAATGCATGTGTTAATGGATACTTAATGTCTGATCAAATACAGTGTGCTGTCAAATGAAAAAAAGGACAAAAAACCATCAGATACTTCTGTTTGTGAAGAAAGTGGCCTGAGCTTCCAAACCTGAATCTACATGAATGAAGGAATGATTGAATGAGTGCCCAAACGTGGCAAGTCTTTATTTCTGAGTCCAAGGCCTGAGGCTATGTGTAAGATTGGGCCTAGTGACTGAGCAGGAGTGTGAGAATAAGCCCGGGGACTGAGGCTGATTCGGGACTGAGCACGGGGCTGTATTCATGCAAATGTGCATCCATGCAGCTCCGGGCGCCTCCGCATGTGTGTGATGTGTGTTTGTGTGTGTGGTGTGTGTGTGTGTGTGTGTGTGTGCATATGTGTGAGTGAGTGTGTGTGTGTGTGTGTGTGTGTGTGTGTGTGTGTGAGCACATGTGTATAACTTTGTAAGTCTACTCTTAGCACCTATCAGCTCCCTTGGAAAAGCAGTCCCCAGGATAGCTCATTATGTGCCAGTTCTTCACCCCTGTAAATACAAAAATAATAATTAAAAAAATGAAAAGAAAAAGAAAATAAATAAAACGAGACGCTACCAGTGCAACGGTGCTCCTCTGTACTCCCCGGGGCTTCAGGCAGACTGCTAGCGCAGGCCCACACCCGGCCCACACACGGCCCCCGCCCGGCCCCCGCCCAGCCCCTTATAGAGCCAACGCTGAATTATTAACCGGGCCAATTTGGGTAATCATGAATCTTTTAGAAGTGCGCCTCCCGTTTAGCACTTCCAAAGGAAAACAGGATTTGCATTTCAGGCGGAATGGCCCAAAACAGCGGGAGGGAATAGAGGAGAGGAGAAAAGAGAGGAAAGGAGAGGAGAGGAGAAGAGAGGAGACTGTAAGTGCAGATGACAGAAAGAGGAGGAAGACATGATGGCGTAGGCTGATGTTTCATGCCGTTGTGAGATGTGCCTCCATTGTGCTGGTTTGATGTTGACTAGCTGCTCACACTGCTCTTCAGAGAACTAGCAGGTCAGGGGGACGCATTGATCCCGAACGAACCCTGAGTGGCCACATCAATAGAGGGATTTACGAACAACACCAGGGTCATGAGTTCCCTGGGGTTACACATCAGGAGAAGCATTTATAACCTGCCTGTAGAGAACAGCATTTTTGATTGAGGCATTTGGTAAAAAAGTTAATGTATGACACATACCGGGAGCATGAGTAAGTGTACTTTCCTCAAATATGTTGTACCGTTTTAATTAAATCTCTCCTTTCATTCTACATTTCCCCATGGCTGGTGGTATTCACCTCTCTGGATATTAGGGGTCATATTACGCTGTCTTTAACAACTCCTCATTTGGTGGACTAGACATGAAGGGATGGAGTGAAGGAATCACACTCATTGGGGCTCAGGTGTCATGTGTACTTTAGTAGCGCACCTGTCAATCACTCATCTACCAGTCCAAATTAGAATTACAAATATCTCAGGAACCACAAAAACCAGCATGATGGCAGGGATCATCTCTCAATCACTCTCCAGGAGGGCTCAAGTGGTATTGTGTAACAGAGGTGGGCAAATTATCAGCACACAGTAAATATATTAAAGAGCAGCAAAAACATGTCTAATAATGTCTAAGGATCATGCATTACTGTAAGATGGTACATTTTACATATCATAAATACAGGAGAAGAAGGCCAACGCTCACATCTCTGGAAGCTTCTAAAGAGACTGTGATTATAGAGAGGAGCAGAGGAAAATGCATAATTGTCTCTGGAGTCCTATACATATTTGAAGCAATTACCAACGACCCTTGACATCTTCACTGACATTGTACACACACACACACACAGACACACTAAATTGTAACGACATTCATGAAAAATAAGATGTTCTAAGGGGAGGTTTCAAAGTGCAGCTATTATGCACATGAGTAGCCACACTCAAGGAAAACAAGTTCTGAGGGGAGGTTTGAAAGTGCAGTTATTTACAGCGAGCCCCGCTCGATCACAGCGTAAACAGACAGACAGACAGCCCAGCTCGATCACAGCGTAAACAGACAGACAGACAGCCCAGCTCGTTCACAGCATAAACAGACAGACAGACAGACCCGCTCCTTCACAGCATAAACAGACAGACAGCGAGCCCCGCTCGTTCACAGCATAAGCAGACAGACAGCGAGCCCAGCTTGTTCACAGCATAAACAGACAGATGGCGGGTTCCCACCTTTAAAGGGTCATTGCTTCCACAGCCCTTTAACCTGTCACACTTTTTAGAAATCACATCAGACACTGACTTCCGGAGAGGAGATGTGTGTGTGTGTGTGTGTGTGTGTGTGTGTGCACGCACGCAAAAGTGAGTAGGCAAAAGTTGTACTCAAGTAAAAGTATTGTTTCTTTAAAATAATAATGACTCAAGTAGACGTCAAAGTACCCATCACAAGAATGACTTATCCTAACATGACTACTCAATTAGTGAGTAACTTCATATGATGATTCTTATTACTAGGGGCTGTCAAGCGATTCAAAAAAGAAACGATTAATTACATGCTTTGTTACTTATTAATCTAAATTAATCACAGATCACTTTGCCGTGAGAAGCATTGTAAAATCCAGCAGATTTGCTGGATGTGAGGTGATTGACAATGCAACGGCTAAAGTTATTGTATACATAAAATACAAATGGATGAGATAAATAGAATACGGTAAAAGCATACATCCTAAACCACCAGGGACTCCAGCCTGCGGACCTGCCTTGTTTGCATACAGGCCTACATATTATACACAAGGGATTAAAGATGGCTCACAACAATTGCACACAGCACAAACAAGTACATGAATCATTTAAAGGATGCTTCATGTGCAGTCTTTTGAGTGATAGCTCTTTTCTGAACCTAGCTGAGCCTGTTGAATCAAGTTGTATTTGTGCTAACGTGTAGTTACATTCCAAATGTTAAAATGTTAGCGATTCTTGTCATTTTTAAATCATATCCTTGGCAAAGTCTATTTAAAATACCAACCGCTCAACAGAAGTAGTTCACGGTACAAGAAAGTTCTTAAAAGTATAAAAAGGCCGGGTTAATTAAAGACTTATGTCACGTACTGGTAATATCTATACGATGTTAGGGGTTGGTGAAAATGACTATATAATGAGTAAAGACAAATAGTATAAATGTATAAAATATATTAATGACAAGACAAGAAAGGTAAAGTATAAATGAGTAAATAAAAATAAATGTTTGAATGCAAGTGACAAAACAGGGGGAGCCGTTTGTCTGTAACTCATCAGCGCGGGCCATAGCACAGACTGATCTCGCTAATATAGCCAATGTGATACTAATGACTCTTACCCACACAGTGATTATTAAAATGATCAACAAACAAAAGTATTACTAACAAAAACCAATAACGTTATCAAGGTACTCAATTAATATAACCAGCTTAGTCTCTGGTCTGAGATACTGTACCGCTACTGTAACTTCATTAGTGTTAGTGGTAGCTAATGTCATTACAGGTTAGCTAAGCCACAATAGTACCCAACTGTAATATGGGCACAATAAACTGGTGACCCAATGTCACAAAGTTGTGCTCAAAAGAATCAGTTCATATTGGGTTAAAACAACACACAGATGTATTGCACTCATACACTCACATACGATGATGTTGTCAGTAGATAATGCTAAAGACTACAATAATGACTAAAACACTTACTCTGCAGTGCACGGGCATGATTGGTTCACAATTTTAAAGTCCCTCTCCTGGCGTCGATTAAACCCCTGAAAACTCACCTCTGTTCGTCAAAATGTTTTATTCATGAGTTTTCCCTTCATGGCCTTAAAATGGCTTGGATGCCTCATTTAGAATTCACCGACTATGAAAACGCACAGGTCTGTGACATATGAAACCCAGGCTGTCTGATTCCATGTGTGGTAATTGGCATTACAAATGAATACGGACAACGGCACGTCTTTAGCCTGCTGGCATATTTACTGAACTGTCTCCATGACAACACACAGATACATTTATACAGCCCCAGGTACGGGGCATCCAGAGGGCCATACTACACCATGTTTTTTGAGACTGTCATTGGTACCATAGACATATAAATATACAGTATGTCTATATTTAAATTTAGTTATTTAGCAGACGCTTTTATCCAAAGCGACTTACAAGGATGTATACACATTTTTTTTACATTTACATTGATGGCACACTGCACATCAGGAGCAATTAGGGGTTCAGTGTCTTGCTCAAGGACGCTTCGACAGGGAATCGAACTAGCAACCTTCTGATTACTAAACGACTTATCTACCTCCTGTACCACTGTCGCCCCATATATATGTCAATGATTGGTACACTTCAGTTCCGAAGTGGAAATACTCAGTCATGGCGTTGACTGCTTATCTTGCTCATGGTCTGTTGTGTATCATATAAAAAAAAACACCATTTAGACATGTTAACAAGGTTTAAAACTTGATTTTCACCGGAGGGTGTCTTTAAATCGGTTGTGTCTTGTGTTTTAGGATGAGTTGACGGGAACTTTGCATACTTTCATAGGGACTGGTGCGCAGTTCAATTATAGTCGTGTGCCCTTCGGTGCTTATTTTAATATTTTAAATGTATCCCTCCACTTCTACTACCAGAGCAGGGGCGTCCCTCTCTACCTTCTAGAAGCTTTTGAAGACCCAACTCTTCAGAGAGCACCTCCCTTCCTAAACTGGCACATTGACTAGTGCTTAACTTAGACTTCAGCAGTTACATTCCTGCACTTTTTTTTCTTTCTATGTCGTTTTTCTATTTTCTTATGTAAAGTAGTATTTATTGTTACACCAGGTTTTTATTGCTCTTAGCTTGACTGTTCTCTCCCTTGTACGTCGCTTTGGACAAAAGCGTCTGCTAAATGACTAAATGTAAATGTTCTGCACTGTGAATACTGTAATACCCCCAGCCATGCACAGGATGGTATTAAGTATGAATGTTTATTCCACAATACATCACTGGTTTTCTCTGGCAATGCACTGATTTTTTGGGGTGTTTTGCGGGTAACTCCCCTTCGGATGGAGGACATTGTTAGAGTAGCATCCTTTGAAATCAGTGAGAGTAGCTACGTACATCGCTGCTGGCAGGTTCATGGTAGATTTAGGTTTTTAGTGTTTTTTAAAAAGCAGAATTTTACATGCAACATCAATATGATGTTTTAATGTAGAGAACATTTTTTAATGTTAGGTTTCCTCAATATCAGGCAAAGCCTTTCAGCCACAGACAATGGGGTTATAATCGTAGACTGCTATTTGCAGTCTTAAATTACATGCCTGAGAAAGGGTCTAAGTATGGTTAATGGCATTTCTAATGTAAGAGGCGTACATGGGCCACATTATTTAAATCACCATGCAGACAGAACTCCATCTGACATCTTATAAAGGCGTGAAACAGCATAATGCTGAAAACCCTGCTGGAAGCAGAAAAATCCTGCTATAGTTGTCAGAAAGTGATTTCTAGCCTCACAGGATCCTGAGATTTTAAACCTTTACACATTTTAAACATTTACATTTTGAAATCTATCACATGCTTTTACCTTAAGAAACGGATAGTAAATTAGCAAATTGGCAATGTATAGAACCACCAGCTTTTACCTAACGAAACTGATACGTTCTAGCACATTCCACCAGCCTTTACCTAAAGAAACTGAGAGGAAAGTTCGAGCACATTCCACCAGCCTTTACCTAAAGAAACTGAGAGGAAAGTTCTAGCACATTCCACCAGCCTTTACCTAAAGAAACTGAGAGGAAAGTTCGAGCACATTCCACCAGCCTTTACCTAAAGAAACTGGGAGGAAAGTTCAAGCACATTCCACCAGCCTTTACCTAAAGAAACTGAGAGGAAAGTTCGAGCACATTCTCCCTATAAGCTATGTTTGTGGGTAATCAACCCAATGACCCTGGTGATGTTAGCACCCTGCTCTAGTTCATGAACTACACGATCAGGAAAAGCAACAAGTGCTTGAGAGTCAGGCCGTCCAATCCCCCATCTCTCCCAACATTACATTTACATTTTTTACATTTAGTCATTTAGCAGACGCTTTTGTCCAAAGCGACGTACAAGGGAGAGAATATTCAAGCTACGAGCAATAGAACCTGGTGTAACAATAAATAAATACTACTTTACATTAGAAATATAACAAAATGAAATAAAAAGAAAGAAAGAGTGCAGAAGTGTAACTGCTGTAGTTGCAAGTTACGCACTAGTCGAAGTGCCAGTTAGGACGGGAAGTGCTCTCTGAAGAGTTGGGTCTTCAAAAGCTTCTTAAAGGTAGAGAGGGACGCCCCTGCTCTGGTAGTGCTGGGCAGCTCATTCCACCAACGTGGAACTACAACATTGTGGTGATATCTCCTTGCACTCCTGAGAGTAAAGAGAAGGAGCGGGAAATGGAGGGAGGGAGAGTGGGAGACGGCAGGATGTTTCATAGCTGTCTGTCCCAGTTTGCCTGAGCATGTAATTGCCAATAAGACTCAGCTACCATCTCACGGCGATATTATTACTGTTTTAAAATAGAAAGAACACACCATCAAGATTTTACCCCTGATACGTGATCGAGTGTAATCCCATTTGGCAAATGTTGAAAGATGCGTGTCGTGCAGTTTTAATCTAGTCCTTGGTGGCGTATTTCTGTCTGTGTTGCTGGCTGTGTAAGGCAATTAGAAGTTCTGTAGCCATTGCTGGGGATTGGAAAAACATGAATACTGAATTTTAATATCCACAGTACTGAGACTGCTCTTGTCACAATTGGATTATCAATATGAGGTGTCTCACACTGCTGCATGAAATATGACTAATTTCAAAAGAGACATCATCCTTTGCTTATGTATGTTTCCTTGTTCTAGCAGGAGGCAGGAGTAAACAGAAAATAAATAAATAAAACATGCTGGAGTTTATACCTGTTTCTTTATTTAGTAAAGTGTTTAGAGAAGGGCAAAGTTGTCATGAGGATTTTATTCCTCACAAGAATAAAATATACACACTGTTGTGTATGTGTGTGTGTGTGTTTGTGAAAATAAAGTGTACACACACACACACACACACACACACACACACACACACACACAAACACAAACAAAACCCTTTCCCAGTGACTAACTGGAGTTGTCTTCAAACAGCAGCTAGCAAATGCTCTTACGAGTCTGAAGGGGCCGGAGCCACTTCCAGAGCCCGGTGGCCTGAGGGGTTGACTTTCCCCATTAAGAGTGCTCCCTCCTGGCCTACCATCCTTGGCTAAGCCCATACTCTCGCCCTGGGCGTCCCCTTGGTGAAGCCCTTCACACTTCAGCGTTGTCTCGCACAATATTGCAGCTGGTCGCCTGCTGTAAAACCTGCTAGTTCCACTTAGAGCTCGTTCAGTGCATGCTCTCCATGGACTGGGATGTATCGATGCGGTGTGTGTGTGTGTGTTTGTGTGTTTGTGTGTGCGTGTGAGTCAGATTTGTGTGTGTGTGTGTGAGTCATGTTTGTTTGTGAGTGTATGTTTGTGCAAAATAAAGATGTGTTTGTATATTTTATAGTACCCACCACTAGTCAAAAAACCTTGGTTGCTTTACCCTGGCCTGGGACATAACCTTCTTTAGTGTCAGACCAATATCGCATTTGTTTTGTGTCATTGCTGTTGAGTTTTTTTCACAAACCAGCTTGACTTTCAGACACCAGTCATTTGACACAGGCCTGGAGAGTGTCTCAGACAGACTGAAAACATTCTCACGGTACAACACCGATAAGAAAAAGTATTAATGGACCAGAGTTTCTACAGGCGGGACCTTTCAAAGCACTCCTGTGTAAGACAGTCTCTTCACTTCCTTATATTATTTATAACTGCAGCATTAGGGACATGGAGGTTCAGCTTCTGTTTGGTTCAAACCATACAATGAACATTGCGTTAGAATAAAGAAAATAAAAATAAGGTCAGGATAAAAATAGAAGCTTCATCGAGTGTGGACAGATTTGAGATTTGTTTTGCCAAGGGGCGTTGAATCAAACGGCAATACAGTGCGTCACGATTCAGTGTGGCGAGAAACCTGGAACCAGGGTTTTTTTTTGTACAGCTGCGGTTACAAGCATTTCACAAGAACACCACAACACAATTGAGGCACATTTTCATAACATAATTGCTCTGAAGTCCTGATGTGACTGCCTCAAAGAACAGACTGAAGCAAAGACACCAGATCAGGCTTCGATCGCTCTTAGACATGGCTCAGTGTCAGTCATTACATAGGCCCTGTGTTACCATGGAAACTTTCCAAGCTCTTTACCATTTTAAACAAGATTATGACTTCTTTAACTCAGTTATTTTTAAAAGTGGTAAGATGCATGTCCAATCTTTTTAATGATTTTTAAAAGCGGTAAGGTGTATGTTAACTTGTTTTAAAGATAGTTAGATGTACAGTATGTTCACTAAGTTGTTGGTTGCCACTTTTTTAACATCCACAAATTCCACTCAGTCAGCTGCTATTGGACCCTGTGTTCCTATGGAAACCTTACATGCACTTTGGATGTATCTCTTTGGATACAGATCAATCTTAGACAAGGTGGTGATGTATTGAATATTTTAAGTTCAAGTCACTTATGCTTGCCTACAGAGTGCTTGCTGGTTCTGCTCCCACCTACCTAAATGCTCTTGTAAGGGCAAATGTTACACCCAGGACGCTGCGCTCGTCTAGTGAGCGTCGTTTGGCACTGCCGTCTGTGCAAACACGGCAAGCCAGACTATTCTCATTTGTAGTTCCACGTTGGTGGAACGAACTGCCTAGTTCTACCAGAGCAAGGGCGTCCCTCTCTACCTTCAAGAAGCTTTTGAAGACCCAACTCTTCAGAGAGCACCTCCCTTCCTAACTGGCACCTTGACTAGCGCTTAACTTGCACTTCAGCAGTTACATTCCTGCACTTCTTTTTCCTTTCTAGGTCGTTTTTCTAATTCTTATGTAAAGTAGTATTTATTGTTACACCATGTTTTTTATTGCTCTTAGCTTGACTGTTCTCTCCCTTGTACGTCGCTTTGGACAAAAGCGTCTGCCAAATGACTAAATGTAAAATTTAAATTTTATATAGTGTTGTTTCTTTCGTTACACATATTAAAACATTAGACCCCACTAGAGACCAGGTGAAATACCTCATTCTCACTGATCTGTTGGGAGTGAACTTTAAATGGGTGGTTTTTGTAAACAATGATGAGGAAAGCAGATTTGTGGGGAATGAGATTTTACAGGGGATAGAGATGTACGTATACAGTATGTGACATTTACACATCAACTTCATTACTGCAGCGGTGGAGACCAGACACCGTCAGGGGATGGGGGGATCAACACGCTGGGGAAGGGGGAGAAATTATGAGAAATGATTATCTGAGGACAAATTATACAGGGATATTGCATACAAATAAGAAGAGGTAGGTAATTGACTGTGATGATGTATTTTGCCCTAACCATTTGTGTTTAATCTAATGCACAGAAAATATTTTACACTCTCTCTCTTGCCCTCTCTCTCTCTCTCTCTCTCTCTCTCTCTCTCTCTCTCTCTTTCTCTCCATTAATTTGCTGTGATCTAACAAACACTGCTTGTGAATTCCAAACAAATGTCTGTATTGTTCCCTGCCAATCTCTACTGTACACAATTAGCACATGTTCTGTTTGACCTTTCAGAAAGCACCTGTTCCATTGCTCTTTATCCTCAACTAAATGCTATTTCACTTTTTTTTGTCATGACATTGATGTCAGAGATTAGATGTCTCCATTTGTCAACAGGAGCTGAAAAAAATGATATCGAATTCCTTATTTCACATCATTTGGTTGAATGTAGTAACTCACTGGTCTAATTAAATCCGTATTTGC
>NC_045160.1:25283015-25290515 GCF_900700415.2 Clupea harengus
ACACACACACACATGCAGACTCTCTTCTATACACACATACAGGCTCTCTCACACAAACACACACATACACACACATGCACACTCTCTCTTTTATAGCTGCAAATGACATTACTCTTATTATCTCTTCTTCATGATTGAAAAAAATCCCATGAATATTAATGAGGTAACCCACAACCCTGGAGCTTTCCAAACTGTTAATGCAGCTGGCTCTAATTGGATCCGTTTATTATTATTATTATTATTATTAGTATTAGTATTATTATTATTATTATTAGTAGTAGTAGTAGTAGTATCATCATTACCATCATCATTATTGTTATTATTATTATTGTTTATCTATTAATGTATTATTTATAATTATAACAATAACAATAATACTTTTATTATTGTAATTGTTTTAACAATTAATAGTCTCAGTAATATGTCTAGATCAGCATGCATGTCTGAGACTGCTGGTCTGTGTCTGTGCAGAGGTCCAGAACAGGAGAACTGCCCGAACCACCATGTCGAGCACAGCTTGAGTTCACCTGTCAGCATATTCTGTGCATTTCAAATGGAGGCTATCATGTCATTTTAAAGTGTCCTAACCAGCGGAGCTGTTTTGAAGGTGAAACAGGTTGGTCCCCGGATGGCTGTTAAACAGTAGCAATTACACTCTGCCGGGAGACATGAAGCTCGCTGGCACTCACAGCGCTGCGCGACTGATCTCCAAGTCCCCCACCACCACCACCACCACCACCACCCACCAACCCACCGACCCCGTATTTGGCACTGATCAACATTTTGTCGAGCGAAGCAAAGTTACCGATTGTACAACTGGTTTGAGGTGAAATTGAAAGGAATACAAAAATAAATAAAGAATGTGTCAGAGTGGCTGCCAAACTAACTGGGGTATGGATTAAACTAACTGGTGTATGGATTAAACTAACTGGTGTATGGATTAAACTAACTGGATTAAACTAACTGGGGTATGGATTAAACTAACTGGATTAAACTAACTGGTGTATGGATTAAACTAACTCGATTAAACTAACTGGGGTATGGATTAAACTAACTGGATTAAACTACCTCGTGTATGGATTAAACTAACTGGATTAAACTAACTGGGGTATGGATTAAACTAACTGGATTAAACTAACTGGTGTATGGATTAAACTAACTGGACTAACTGGGGTATGGATTAAACCAGGGGTTTTCAACTGGTTTTGTCCCAGGGACCACCATTCTGACCAGAAAGTAATCTGCGGCCCACTGATGTGCCAGTGATTCCCAAAACATTGTACAGTCCCGTACCTTTCTTTTTAATGTTTGTAACCACCGCCGCCACGCCCCCTCCCCCCGCAAACATATTCTGCCTATAATACTGAGGTATGGATTAAACTAACTTGGGTATGGATTAAACTAACTGGGGTATAGATTAAATTAACTGGGGTATGGATTAAACTAACTTGGGTATGGATTAGAAGGGAGCAGGAATGAAGGAAGCAGCATTCATACTCTTGAGGGTAGTTACAGCACAGACCCCAACAGGAGAAAAACTTTCCTGATGTATCAGAAATATTCTTGGTGTACTCCAATATTCTCCAATATTTGGCCCATATTTTTATCCAATGCAATGTGCAGCTCAGGCTGTCAAACCCACGGCCTGGGTGTGATCAGCATACACCATGCTTCTGTAGTCGGGGTACAAATGAAATATTACTGAGGTGTATTGTTTGGTGTTTTCCTCTTTAGTCCTCTACTTGTTTTCCATGGAGTCGGAACAGCGCCTGCAGTGAAATGTATTCATTCTATCCTTAGAGATAGAGATGAACTATTCAAGATCCCAGTACCCACAGAAAGAAAGTTGTTGCTCCAAAAGAATTATCAACTTATTTCCAGCTGAGAATTATTAATTGTGTTTCGATGATTTATTTTCAGAGGCAATAGCTAGATCTGAAGATTAGTTTGGCTCCTATTTTGATCAGCGTTATTTATTTTGTTAATGCCCCGAAAAAAGGGATATTTTTTTCTCTGGCTTCTTTCTTGAGGAACATCCAGCATCCTGGCACAGCTGGGTGTTTTCTTGGCTTTCTTTTCCTTTAGAGCTTTGATCTGCAGACAAAATTAGCAGCTTACCGCTGGTTGCTTTCCAATTATTCATTTCTCACCCCCTTCCCTACCTCTCTCTCTCTCTCTCTCTCTCTCTGTCTCTTTTCTTCCTTCTGTTACTCTTTCTCCCTACCTCTCTATCTCTCTTCCCTCTCTCACTCTCTCTCTCCCTCTCTCTTTTGCTCAGCCTCTCTCCTCTTCCGTTTCCTCTTCCTCTCTCTCCCTCTCTCTTGTCTCCTCCGTTCATCTCCATCCCTCCATCCACCTCACTGGAGGTGGGTTCACAAGTAGGCTGGTGTGGCTGTGCATGTGAAATACTGTTTGTCTCTGCAACCACACAGCAGGGGGTTAAACTGAGCTCAGCCCTGGATACACATGCGGGAGGGAGGCAGGAAGGAAGCAAGGAAAGATGGAGAGAAAGAGAGTAGGAGGAGGAGGAGGAGGAGGAGAGGAAGTGATTGTGAGACTAAACCACCACACTCTCATTCTGTACAGTGACTCCTGGCTTCTTCACTGGGATGTGTTTGTGTGTGTGCGCATGTGTGTGTGTGTGTGCGCATTGTGTGTGTGTGTGTGTGTGTGCGTGTTCCTGTGTGTGTGTGTGTGCGTGTCCCTCAGGACAGCGTTTCTGTTTGCAGCGGTGGCGTGACCCAGACTCCTCTGCTTTAATTAAATCAGCTGCATTGATTCAGCCTATTGGCTGCTGCACACGGGTGCTGCTTCTGCAAGGGTTATTTTTGTGTGTGTTTTGTGTGTGTGTGTGTGTTTGTGTTGTGTGTGTGTGTGTGTGTGTGTGTGTGTGTGTGTTTGTGTTGTGTGTGTGTGTGTGTGTGTGTGTGTGTGTTTGTGTGTGTGTGTGTGTCTGTGTATTTGTTTGCGTGTTTGTGTGAGTGTAGTTGTCTGTATGTGCGTGTATAGCTGTGTGCCCTTGTGTAAGTGTTTACATGGATATGTGTGCATCCCACTCTCTCTCTCTCTCTCTCTCTCTCTCTCTCTCTCTCGCTCTCTCTCGCTCTCTCTCTCTCTCTCTCTTTCTCCCTTTCTACCTCTCTCTCTCTCTCTCCCTCTCTCTCTCTCTCTTTCTCTGTGTGTGATTTTGTACTCTCAAGTTTCTGTATTTCACCCCTGTGTCAGCCTGGCTGGGTTTAGGTTATTTTTAAAGGTGTGTGTGAGAGTAAAATCATAGCTGATGTTTTGCCTATGCTTGTAAAGATTGCTTGACAAGAAAATAGGCGGGGGGGGGGGGGTGTTCAGGCACCAACAACACCTTCCATTAAGTGCCTTCCAAATAAGATATCAAAGGTAAGAACATCCTTGTGTAGTGCTGGAATTTGGCAAGGGTAGACAGAATTCAGTGCAAGGGGACTGCAGCCATTTTGTGAAGATAATCACAGTTTTCTTCTATTTTTTTACTGGCTGGTACAGAAATAGGAAATCAGCTCAAAGTATAAGCAAGAGGGAACAAAGATGGCAGGGTGATCATTAGCCAACACGGGGAGTCTGCAGAAAAAGTCAGATTACTGTTTATCTCTCCGCCTTTGTGTTTGCATACTATATAGTATATGTTCATTTTATGCCTTCTGTTATTATCTGGCTGGTCCAGGGAGGAACGCTACGGAGTGGGATTACTGGGATTACTGGGCTATCTGAGTTAAACGTCACGTCACGTCATCCCTGTCTTATGTCTGTATCGCATATTTTTGGGTGAGGTGAGTCAGGCTTTACTTATTACAGTTATCTCTGAGCTCCGAGGGACGGCTTTGTGCAATGCTCCCCTAAACCCACATCTCCCACAGTGGTAAACCCAAGGCCCGTTTGGCAGTGGTGAACCCAAGGCCTGTATGGCAGTGGTGAACCCAAGGCCCGTTTGGCAGTGGTGAACCCAAGGCCTGTATGGCAGTGGTGAACCCAAGGCCCGTTTGGCAGTGGTGAACCCAAGGCTTGTTTGGCAGTGGTGAACCCAAGGCTTGTATGGCAGTGGTGAACCCAAGGCTTGTATGGCAGTGGTGAACCCAAGGCCTGTATGGCAGTGGTGAACCTCAGGCCTGTATGGCAGTGGTGAACCTCAGGCCTGTTTGGCAGTGATGAACCCAAGGCCTGTATGGCAGTGGTGAACCTAAGGCCTGTATGGCAGTGGTGAACCCAAGGCCTGTATGGCAGTGGTGAACCCAAGGCCTGTATGGCAGTGGTGAACCCAAGGCCTGTATGGCAATGGTGAACCCAAGGCCTGTATGGCAGTGGTGAACTCAAAGACTGTTTGGCAGTGGTGAACCCAAGGCCCGTTTGGCAGTGGTGAACCCAAGGCCTGTATGGCAGTGGTGAACCCAAGGCTTGTATGGCAGTGGTGAACCCAAGGCCTGTATGGCAGTGGTGAACCCAAGGCCCGTTTGGCAGTGGTGAACCCAAGGCCTGTATGGCAGTGGTGAACCTAAGGCCTGTATGGCAGTGGTGAACCTAAGGCCTGTATGGCAGTGGTGAACCCAAGGCCTGTATGGCAATGGTGAACCCAAGGCCTGTATGGCAGTGGTGAACCCAAGGCCTGTATGGCAGTGGTGAACCTCAGGCCTGTTTGGCAGTGGTGAACCCAAGGCCTGTATGGCAGTGGTGAACCCAAGGCCTGTATGGCAGTGGGGTTTTGCTGTTATGCGGCTGAGACAGGCTGAGACAGGGTGGCCTCCATGGCAGCTCCTTCTCAGCCCTGTCTGAATTCACGCTGGCTCATTCTCCTATTCAAATCCGAGGCCACTGCACAGAACTGACTAATAAAGGTCAAGCTGATTTCTGAGAATCAAAGTCGGACCGGGTCAAGCGCTCCCTCCCCCTGTTAATGCATCTACTGAGAGTTCAAAAAGACAAGTCAGCAATTAAGCAGCAATTAAAACACTAATCAAGTCATTACGGGGGAAACATCGCTGGCTGATCTCATTAGCCAAACATGTCAATGGGACTTTCAAGGAGGACGCTCACCCTGGCAGCGAGCAATAGGCAGTTTTTCATGGCTGTGCCTCAGCTAGTGTGGTTATGCAGACAAAATTATATGTTACGTAACATAGCAGTTTTCATCAGTTCACACTGAATTGGCCTCCCTAATGTAAGAGAAATCACAGGCTAACAGCAAGAGGACACAAGGCCAGGGGGGAAGTATGTGAAATCGCTGGGTGTTAGACAGCAACCACACAATAATTTGATAGCAGGACTGAGCTAAGCAGTGGGCTGTTTAACAGTGGAAACTGAAATAGCGTTACAGTAAGTCCACTCTCGTTGGAAATGTTCATTTACTTCTGGGCATTTTATCAGCACATCTTTGAGTAGCCTTGCTCACATTGACACGGAATAGTTCTGTTTGAAGCCATGTCCACATCTTTGAGTAGCCTTGCTCACATTGAAACGGATTAGTTCTGTTTGAAGCCATGTCCACATCTTTGAGTAGCCTTGCTCACATTGACACGGAATAGTTCTGTTTGAAGCCATGTCCACATCTTTGAGTAGCCTTGCTCACATTGACACGGAATAGTTCTGTTTGAAGCCATGTCCACATCTTTGAGTAGCCTTGCTCACATTGACACGGAATAGTTCTGTTTGAAGCCATGTCCACATCTTTGAGTAGCCTTGCTCACATTGAAACGGATTCATTCTGTTTGAAGCCATGTCCTCCCACATAAGAGTTTCATGATGAGGCATACTGTACATGCGTATGCATTACACCAGCTACCCCAGATATCAGCTGGCTGTGGAACAGGGCTGGGGTGGATTCACCAAAAAGAGTCTGCAGTGTGGCAGGGAAACAGGCGCTAGAGAGGCCTGGCACCTATTCACCACTGGCTGTGAGGCGAACAGAAGCCCAGCTTCTGCGGAGGGCGCCTTTCTCTTTCCTGTGCGGACGGGGAGCTTATGTAGCTGGAGTCAGACCCTCTCTCTTTCCTGTGCGGACGGGGAGCTTATGTAGCTGGAGTCAGACCCTCTCTCTTTCCTGTGCGAACGGGGAGCTTATGTAGCTGGAGTCAGACTCGCCCGTCTCCAGAGGGGAGACACTGATGAACTGTGGGAAATAGGCACCACTATTGTGCTACTACGCGGGGTGGCCATTTTCTTTCCTCGCTCCCACTCTCCCCCTAAGCGGAGGTGCTGCGTAGAGGACATTACTTACGTCTGGCTGCTCGGGTGCGGAGGCAGGCAGGTGCAGTGTGGACGGGGCTCCTGGGAAGAGGGAGCCGGCTGGGCCTTGCAGGGGAGGACAGTGAAGGAGAGCTGGGGGAGAGAGAACTGCAGCCTGTGTTAGACAACAATGCCTCATACCAGTGGCAGTCTAGGGGCTCCTAAGTCCCCGCACCTCTGATTACATAACGTGAAATGGGCAAAAGAACAGTTCACGATTCGGCTTCAGGTGAATGTATTTGGCATTAGAAATAGAGTGGAGATGACAATTCAGGTGTATGAAACTTGTTTGCGGAAATAACGCCTCATTCTAGTGGCTTGTTTTAGCCCACCAGGGATTCGCAGTTAAATATATAAAACAAGGGGAAATGAGATGATGTGAATACAAAGGTAACAGAGTAGACCACAGACTAAAGGGAGTACAATAAACAGCAAAGTAAACACACCTAGATGAAAACACACAGACACACTCACTCACACACACACAGACACACTCAAGTGACACGCTTTGGTGTAGCCAAATATCCCGCCCACTCCCCATTTTCCTCCATCTTATTAGCAGCTCTAAGCTCACATTAGCCCTTTATCCATAGGGGGTGTCATCGCACACGGCGTGATCTCCGCTATAGGCATTCCAGGACCACGGCCAGCGACCGAGCCAAGAATGCTTCTGACAAAGCGCTCTAAATCAGGCATTCTGATGGGCGAACCATGCAGTGAATGTCTTTAAACTGCAGAGTGACGTCTTCGGAGGTCCGTCATGGCATGTCCTATCCCAGCCCCATAGGAGCTTAAGACTCTACTTTCAACCGGAGAGCCGGTGGCCTCATTTAAACACCTTCCTCTCACAGCGGACCTGCACGGACAAGATGGATGGCAGTATGAGTGGTATAGAATAGCAATACCCTGAAGGTTAAATACTAAGAGAAGAGTCTCAAAATCAATTCAATAGCCGATAATATATAGGAAGCCAGTCGGCAGATTTTAAAGTGATGACAGTGTGATTCCTGGTGCAATGTGATCACTTCCTCTCCGTTCCTCTCCGTTCCTCTCCGTTTTCCAATAGCTGGCATTCCTCCCCCCCCCCCCCTAAGAGGAGAGAGGAGAAAAGTAAGAGGACAGATTATGTAACATGGCACACATGAAGATTGACGTTTATATTGATTCTCATAAAGAACATTTCAATATCAATTCATGTTTGTGACATTCGCAGGGCTTGTGTATTTTTTCGGCATTAAATCTTCAGCATTGCTC
>NC_045160.1:25298015-25300515 GCF_900700415.2 Clupea harengus
AGCAACAGCATCGCGGCTAACGTTAGCGCTTCATCTGTTAATATTGAAGGTAAACTCTAACATGTTATATTGTGTTAGTGCCATGTGTTTCATTGTGTAAACCAGCTTTCACGTTTTGTTTATGTCAGTTTTATTTTTAGTTCAAGGTGAATACACTTGTAAAAAAAAAAACAGCACTGTAATTGGCATGTTCAAATATTATTTAGCACAGCGGTTCTCAAACTCTGGTATATCAAGGACACCTAAACTGCCACAAATTAGACCAGGGAGGGATCCCTATTTGAAAAGACTATTTTCCAGGCTCCCCCATCTGATGAGATTTTTGAGTTTAGATGTTTTATTACAAAAATTGTATGAAACCCATTACCAAATCAGTCATACATTCTGTTACTTGTGGTTGGAATTATAGTCAAAACTAATTTGTTGGGAACCCCATGGCACCCCATCAAGGAAAAGGATCCCTAGGCTATGGGTCTCTGGACCTTGCTTTGAGAGTTTGTTGACCTATTCTTAGGTTTGTTTTTGGTTATTTAAAACATGTAACTGTATACATACATACTGCTGTGCAACGTCTATTCAGAGAATATTATATGAAAGAAAATTAATGTAAATAAACTTGTTTGTACTTTTTTTTTTCCTTTCCCAAAAATAATCGATAAGAGAATCGATAAGGAATCGAATCGATAAGAAAGAATCGTTATGGAATCGGAATCGTTAAAATCTTATCAATTCTCATCCCTACCTTGCAATGCATTACAGAAAAATAAATAGACCATTCATGTTCCAAAATGTGAAGACAGCAGTCTAGAGCTGTACACTCCAGAGCATCTACCCATGGTGTGGTCCATCCTTTTAATTACTGAGAACTGATTATTTGTCCAGTGGCCTAGGATTATAATTGAATAATTCTCCCGCCACAGACTCCATCTTGGCTCTGACAGCCGTTAAACTGCTAAAAAGGCTAAACCAATGCATCCCAGGGCCACAGACTCCATCTTGGCTCTGACAGCCGTTAAACTGCTAAAAGGCTAAATTAATGCATCCCAGGGCCACGCAATTACAGATGTGGCATACAAATCTGTTCATGTTTCACTCATGATGTCAACAGCTCTCGTCAAGTCGAATCCTGAGTCTCTGGATTGGCTCGTGGAGGCCTGTCCGCGTCAAATACAATCTCCATCTGTCAGCGGTCTCAGCCCCCACTGCTGTTTTCCGCAGGGAGCCAGGAAGCCAGGCAGTCAGGCAGTCGCATCCCTCTTTTCTAACACCCCTGCATACATCAGAGGTTATTATTTTTCTGCACATTCGTTGCATGCTGCGTATGTGGCAGCCGTGGCCCGGAGACCGATAGGCTTGCCGGGAGCTCACGTTAATAAATGCATAAGATATGGTAATGAATCAAATGGTTGCTATCGAGGACGAGGAATGAATTGGGCTCAGGCGGCCAGCATTTAGGCCTGAACAGCAATTGGAGTCCCATCTTTGCGATTGATCTGAGACTATTTATTCTTCCCTTGCTTGACCAAGCTGCACCACCCAAGGTTAAGTTATCGTTTGTTACGTGGAGATTAAGCAATGGCATTGGCTGGCGCCAGCAAGCAGGGCTTTTCCATGGGAACAAATATGGAGGGCATTTGTTATCGGAGAGCTGATTTTAAGAGGCCATTTTGAAAAAAAGTGAGGTCAAATAGAAATAAAATCGGTTCAATATCTCAGCTCAAGAGAAGTAGGAAGTAAAAGGATGATCAATCAATCAATCAATCAATCAGTCGGTCTCTCTCTGTCCGCTGTTTGCCTTGTGTGCAGACACATACAGAGGGTGCGGGAACGAAACAGGGATAGAGGAGAGAGATAGAGAGAGAGAGAATGAGAGAGGGATAGATAGAGTTAGAGGGAGAGATAGAGAGAGGGAGGGAGAGATAGAGAGAGGGAGGGAGAGCGATAGAGAGAGGGAAAGAAGTAGAGAGAGAGCGATAGATAGAGAGAGGGAGAGAGAGAGTGTGAGGGAGAGAGATAATGAGAGATTGATAGAGAGAGAGAGAGAGAATAAGAGAGCGATAGAGAGAGTGAGAGATAGACAGAGTTAGAAGGAGAGATATAGAGAGCGAGGGACAGCGATAGAGAGAGGGAAAGAAGTAGAGAGAGAGCGATAGATAGAGAGAGGGAGAGAGAGAGAGTGTGAGGGAGAGAGATAATGAGAGATTGATAGAGAGAGAGAGAGAGAGAGAATAATGGAGAGCGATAGAGAGAGTTAGAGATAGACAGAGTTAGAGGGAGAGATAGAGAGAGGGAGGGAGAGCGATAGAGAGAGGGAAAGAAGTAGAGAGAGAGCGATAGATAGAGAGAGGGAGAGAGAGAGTGTGTGAGGGAAAGAGATAATGAGAGATTGATAGAGAGAGAGAGAGAGAGAGAATGAGAGAGCGATAGAGAGAGTGAGAGATGGACAGAGTTAGAGGGAGAGATAGAAAGAGGGAGGGAGAGCGATAGAGAGAGGGAAAGA
>NC_045160.1:25303015-25313015 GCF_900700415.2 Clupea harengus
GTGTTGACTTTTCAAATGTCAGCTGGATTGTCTTTATCTTTTTAAAGTAGGACAGTGCTGAGGGATGGGTTGGATCTGAATGTTAACACGTCCGCTTACGAGTCCAGTCACCACAGTTTGGGATATGAAGTCTTCAGTTAAGATTGTGAGATTTAGAATGTAAGTGCGAACAGATTGAGTTAAGCCAGTGAAAACCACGCCACGTGTATTTCTAATAATAGGAATTATAAAGATATTAATTATGTATTTTATTATGTATTATATCAGAACAAAGCTAGAATAATGTACAATGCAACAAGAGCACTGGATGTAAGCGCACACACAGGTGAAATCGGATGTGGACACAGTCAAGCAGAGGCAAAACTGTAAACTGAGTAAAGAAATCAAGGATATTTCTCATGACTTATTTATGACTTTTTGAAATGACAGTTTGTCATATTTTTTCTGTCTTTTACACTCTCGCACAATTACTGTGGGGAAATAAAATATGGCGAGCCCTGTCTCTCCACCCCGCACGCGAGCACAAAGAGCAGCTCGGCGTCTGATTAAAGATTGACAAGAGCAATGAGGGGCTGAGGCTCAGCTCACCCTGATGATTGGCAGCCGCACTGTGGGGGAGAGATAGGGAAAAGAGCAGTGCCTGGCCGTGTGTGTGTGTGTGTGTGTGTGTGTGTGTGTGTGTGTGTGTGTGTGTGTGTGTGTGTGTGTGTGTGTGTGTGTGTGTGTGTGTGTGTGTGTGTGCGTGTGAGTGTGAGTGTGTGTGCCTGCATGTGTGGGTGTGTGCGTGTGTGTGTGTGTCTGAAGCTGTCAGGCCTGCGTGTCGAGGGAGGCATCAGCGGACCTGTGACATTTCCAGGGAAGTCCTGAGTCACACAGAAGGATCAAAAGATGTCGAGCTGCTGATGGCGGATGGCTGACTTAATGGCAGATTGGGACAATCTCATGTGACAAGTGGAGACGCTTTGCATTCCGAGTGTTTTGCCTTCCCACACACACACACACACATTCTATTTGCGTTCTAAGGCAATATATGTTTATTACAGATATGCTTTTGGATGTAATAATTCTGTAATGAAAGTTGTCCGTCTGTCTGTCTATCTATCTATCTATCTATCTATCTATCGGTTGTAGGTACAATAGGCACCAGCCTCACACTGGCACCAAATAAATGTGGCTGCAATTGTGCATAAATATTGATACTCTCTCAGAAGGGCCACCAAAATGATCCAGGTCGGAGAGAGAGTCTGTGGATGAAGGGGCTGTAGCTCAAACGTCAAATATGAGCAGGCCACCAGAAATGGGGGCTGTCTCCAGAAAATGGGGACATCCGGTCACCCTATGATAGCTAGATCATCAAGCCTGTGGCTAAGACATAGTGGTTATGTTGGTTGGGTAACTAACTTATGTGTTCATGGGTACCAAAGGACAGTCGACCGATAAGCACACCTTTCTACAGTCATGGGTACCAAAGGACAATCGACCGATAAACACACCTTTCTACAGTCATGGGTACCAAAGGGCAATCGACCGATAAACGCACCTTTCTACAGGGAAAACTGGGTGACTACTGACCTTTTTCTTCCCGTCAGCTTTCTGTTCTCTCTTTTTTCACTTTTAATATCTCGACTTTGTCTTCCTTAATGTTGACAAGTCGTCGGATCTCCAGACAGTGTACACTCTACTCGTCTGGTTGTCAGTGGAAACAGCAAAAAGACTGGAAAGTGCACCCAGTAAGACTGAACCATTAAAATGAATACAGAGAGGGATGACATATAAAAGCTACCTGGATTTGTTTTCACCAAAAGGGTACCAAAACAAATTGAGAAACAAACCACACATTTGTTTTATTTGTAAATGTCAAGCAGACAAAATTATAAAATAAATGACACTAACGTACTGATGCATGCCAGCGAAATGCTCGCTTCACTTTGAGTAGGTGTGGCGTGTGGAAATAGCATTACAGACTGGCAAGCTAGCCAGCTAGTACGCTATCCAGACACTTGTCTTTATATCAAAACTGTTATTTTGTTAAAGTAAGCACAGGATAAAATATCTAACATACCAGGAACAACAACAACCCATTACAAGGCCATTCAAGCTTTTCTTTTAAGCAAATTAAACGACTGAACAACGTCATAGTCCTACAATTTCCAAACCGCCAGAGACAACACCAAACAATCAATTTTCTTTTGCTCGCTTTCCCAATTTGCTCAATCAACTGCCTCCAACAGAAATGAACTGAATACAGAACTTCGCTTCGCTGGCATGTATCAGTACCGTGAGTGACTTAATATTAAGAATATAGGTCAATATGATCTATGAGGGCCCTTGGAGTTATCATAACAACACCCCCCACCCACCTTTATGGTGCTCCTGCGCACACACATACACATTTATATACAAACACATACACACACATATATACAAACACACACACACACATATACAAACACACACACACACATATATACAAACACACACACACACATATACATACACACACACACACATATATACAAACACACACACACACATATACATACACACACACACACATATATACAAACACACACACACACATATACATACACACACACACACACACAAGAGCAGCTCACCTGGCTCTGGTTACCCCAGAAGCGATGGAGATAACACATAGCAGTGGCGATAATGGGGCCATTAATCACAGTAATAAGGGAGTATTTTCATCTAAAACCATGCTAACAACTCTGGAGAACCAAGAAATGACTTCATACCTTCCAGAGCGGACTGGTGAGGGCTCTTTTTACCTGACTGATCAAAGGGAGAGGGTAAGCCCCAGCAGCGCGTGCCTCTGTCTCAGAGACACTGAATGCAAGTGTACTGTAGGTTAATGGGGGAGAGAGGAGAACACAGCCAGTGGCTTCCTCTGAGAGAGAGAGAGAGAGAGAGAGAGAGAGAGAGAAAGAGAAAGAAAGAGGGAGGGAGGGAAAGAGAGAGTGAGGAAGAGAAAGAGAAAGAGAGAGGGACAGGGAGAGAGTCAGAGTAAAGAAAAGTGTCTGTGTGGGTTTCTCTTTGTATGTGTGTTTCTTTAATCAAGTAATAATTTCCATTTCCGTAATGGACTTGCGGTGGAGGGCTGACAGTCGACAAAGGCAGAAAATGACTTGAAATCTAATTTCCTTCTGTCACACTCCTCCAGGAGGCCGGCTCATAATGCACACACACACACACACACACACACACACACACACACACGCACACACTCCTCCAGGAGGCCAGCTCATAATGCACTCCAATTAACCATATCAGAGTGCCACACGCCACACAGAGCACCACACGCCACACAGAGCACCGCCTCTATCTCCAAAAGAAGCTCGCATAGCTCTCTCTCACTTTGTTTTATTTTGGTTAATTTGAGTCCCGAAAGGGGGGCTCCCTCTCTCCATCTCCCTCTCTCTCCTTCAATGTCTTTCTCTCCCTCTCTCATCTCTCTCCCTCTCCATTTCTTTCTCTCTCTCTCTCTCTCTCTCCCTCTCTCTCCCTCTCTCCATTTCTTTCTCTCCCTTTCTCTTTCTCTCCCTCTCTCCATCTCTCTCCCTCTCCCTTTTTCTCTCTCCACCTCTCTCTCTCTCCATCTCTCCCTCTCCTCTTCTCTCTCTCCCTCTCTCTCCCTCTCTCCATTTCTTTCTCTCCCTTTCTCTTTCTCTCCCTCTCTCCATCTCTCTCCCTCTCCCTTTTTCTCTCTCCACCTCTCTCTCTCTCCATCTCTCCCTCTCCTCTCCTCTTCTCTCTCTCTCTCTCTTTCCATCTCTCTCTCCCTCTCTCTTTCACTCTTTTTCTCTCCTTCTCTCTTTCTCTCCTCCGCCTTTCCATTTCTTTTCTTTTTTTCTCCCTCTGATTGTTTTGGTGTCTTACAGAAGTTGGCAGAAATGTATTAGGATGTTCATTTCCCTCTTGTCTAGGGTCTAAGAGAAACCCTTATTTCTCCCCGCGACTCATGGAATATGTTAGCGGTGACTGCATTACCAGTCAGATGTTCTGTGCTTCACAGGGATTGCTTTGACAGCACCGTGTCATGTCTTTTAGTGCCGGTGACACATCTCTTCCCTTCTCTAAAGTCTTTGGCCTTTATTTCTGTCGGCTATAAAAGCAGAGCAGCCGTCCTCCTGGCACCGCCTCGCACAGCATGGAGTCTAGCTGTCACTCTGCGGGCCAAAAGAAAGGGTTAACACTCGGGGAATGTGTGAAATTCTGTGAGTGTGAAGGGATGAGATGAATATGGCACTGTACATGCACACACACACACACACACACACACACACACACACACACACAGGCACATAGTATGAACATATATATATATATATAGAGCGTATGAGACATACACAAACATATCCAAACATGCATAGTCACACACACAAACACACACACACACACACACAGAGAGATAGAGATAGATAGAGAGAGATAGAGAGAGAATGAACAGATATATACACACATGCACATATGTGAGACATACACATACATATCCACACATGTTTAGTCACACAGACACGCACAAACACGCACACACACGCACACAAACGCACAAAAACGCACACACACGCACACACCCACACACACACACAGACACACTAGGGGTGAATTAGAAAGCCGTACTTGACCTCAACTACTGTTGTACAATTTGGTCTTGTCATAAAGATATCTTTAAGTTTTATGACACTGTCAGATGATTTTATGAAGGTGAATTCCCTTGACCCCACCTAGTGGTACCATTTGTCATAACAAAGACATTTACAGGTTATGTTTTCTTGGTTAATGTCAAGTTGTCGTAAAACAAAGACATCCCAAACAATGCCAATTTGACAAACAAATGACATAATTGACAAAACAATACAGTCATAAGCATTCATAAAGACTCCTTCATGTTTATGCCAGTTGTCATGTCATGGTTATGACAGTGTCATGACAGTCTTATGCGCACCCCTTCAAAAAAAGTTGCACCTTGCTACGTTTCAAATTAAAGCGCCACTATATATTGTTTCCTGTACAGTTATGAAGTCTGACAAATTCATAATCGGAGTATAATATGTATATGAAGGTCACTGGACATGTCCCAATCATGTCAGATACACACACACACACACACACACACACACACACACACACACACACACACACACATGATGTGTATGTGAAGGTTTGTGGACATGTCCCAATCATGTCAGATGCTAAATGCTTGATACCACATTTACCTATTATGATAAAATGTGTCTACAAAGCATTTAACTTTTCCTTCGCTCATTTAGTTGAAAGGAATCAAGGTACAGATAAGCCTTATCAAGGAAGGAATGTATTCCATAGTTTTACATTCCAGTTCAAATGCAAAAATAGTAATTGATTATCAGGTGACCTGATCTTACCTGTTCAAGCTGTATGCAGTATGTATGCAGTCATTATTCATTTAGTTAATTTTGTCGATAGGAGACATGAACTCACTTGACGTGCTAGATGTTAGAGCAGATATTCATTAATTAGTGTAATTATTGGCTAAAATGATTTCCACATGTATCTAGATCTACTGGATCTGGAAACAGACGCAGATAATAGCTCTGCTGCACAACCCTAACGCACGCACACACACACACACACACCCACACAGATACACACAGACACGCACGCGCAAACACACACACACACACACACACACACACACACACCCACACAGATACACACACACAGTCCTCACTGCACCAAACACACACACATACACACACACACACACACACACATAAATAGATGTTTATGCAATGCATGTACCCACTCAAATTCACATATCTGCACTCAAAGACATGAAAGATCTGTTGTGTTTTAATGGCGAATTCTAGATTCAAACACCAATTCTGTATTTGTTGATTCAACCTGAGGTAGCTGGATGTGGCGATGAAGTATGCAATAGACTCGATGAGGCCGGCTGGCAAAGAGAATCCGTTTACGACAAAGTTTAGCGCACAATGATGTTCACAGGTGACCCCACAGCCAGTTATAGGGCTACAGGACAAACACACTTAAACAATGACATCCAAGGACATCCACAGGTGTCCATCCAGAGAGGCAGTTTGCAAGGATACGAGGTGTAAACTAAAACAATAAGCTAAATGTCTCGGGACCTTTTGGCAGGAAGAACAAACATGCCATCTGGCAGCGTTTAAGTCAATATCCAGAGCAGTGGTATCGCTTGGTCCAATCACTCGGGACGTCAGCCTAGCCCCGAGGATTTTCACCCTGCAAACGGAGGAGTTTGTCTGAAACAGGGGGAGTAATCAAGTGCTGCACAGTGCACACAAAAACTGCGGTTTAAAAAAAAAAAACAGTCTAGCATTCTTGGCTATTTCAAGAAGAAAACTCAAGGTAAATCCCTGAGCCTTAGTATGCACATTGTACACAATGTATCGAATTATAATGTATCGATAATGTATCGATTGCAAACCTGTTGTCAGGACTTCAAAGCAGTGGACCAGTGAGGCTGTGGAGGATCTTCAGGCGTGCTTGGACTGTACAGACTGGGAGGTGTTGAGGACTGCTTCAAACAGCTTGGACGAGTACACAGAGGCTGTGACTTCCTATATCAGCTTCTGTGAGGACAGCTGTGTTCTATCACGCACCAGGATTAGTTACAACAATGACAAACCCTGGTTCACAGTAAAACTCAAAAAGTTGAGGTTGGAGAAGGATGAGGCGTTCAGGAGTGGGAATAGAGACGGATATGTAGAGTTTAAATACAGGTTTAGGAAGGAGGTGAGAGATGCTAAACGTGTGTATTCTAAGAAACTTGAACACCAGTTCTCAGCCAACGACTCTGCCTCCGTCTGGAAAGGGCTTAGGCTGATCACAAATTGTAAGCCTAGAGCCCCCCACTCCACTAACGACTCACGCCTGGCCAACAACTTGAATGAGTTCTACTGTCGCTTTGATGGACAATGGAACAGTCCTGACACCATCCCCTGTGACACCTCCCTCCAGCCCCAGCCCATCAACTGCACCGCCCCCACCACAGCAGAGGCCTGCGCCTCACAACTGCCCACCTCAGAGCCCCCCTCCTCCTCCCCCTCCACAGTGACGACTCTCTCCATCCTTGAGAGAGACGTCAACAGACTTTTTAAGAGACAGAACCCCTGTAAAGCAGCCGGGCCAGACTCTGTCTCTCCATCAATCCTGAAGCACTGTGCTGATCAGCTGCCTCCGGTGTTCACAGACATTTTTAACACCTCACTGGAGATATGCCATGTACTAGCCTGCTTCAAGACCTCCACCATCATCCCCGTCCCCAAAAAAACAAAAGTCACTGGACTCAACGACTACAGACCCGTCGCCCTGACCTCTGTGGTTATGAAGGCATTTGAGCGTCTGGTGCTGGTTCACCTCAAAGCCATCACTGACCCTCTACTGGACCCCCTGCAGTTTGCCTACAGAGCCAACAGGTCTGTAGACGATGCAGTTAACATGGCCCTTCACTTCATCCTCCAGCACCCGGACTCCTCAGGAACCTACGCCAGGATCCTGTTTGTTGACTTCAGCTCTGCCTTCAACACAATCATTCCGGCTCTGCTTCAGGACAAGCTCTCCCAGCTGAACGTGCCTGACTCCACCTGCAGGTGGATCACAGACTTCCTGTCTGACAGGAGGCAACGCATGAGGCTGGGGAAGCATGTCTCTGACTCCAGGACCATAAGCACCGGTTCCCCTCAGGGCTGCGTTCTTTCCCCTCTACTCTTCTCCCTGTATACCAACAGCTGCACCTCCAGTCACCAGTCCGTCAAACTCCTTAAGTTCGCGGATGACACCACCCTCATTGGGCTCATCTCTGGGGGGGATGAGTCCGCTTACAGGTGGGAGATTGACCATCTGGTGACCTGGTGTGGGCAGAACAATCTGGAGCTAAATGCTCTGAAGACAGTGGAGATGGTCGTAGACTTCAGAAGGAACCCAGCCCCACCCACCCCCATCACCCTGAGTGACTCCCCAGTCGACACTGCGGAGTCCTTCCGCTTCCTGGGCACCATCATCTCCCAGGACCTCAAGTGGGGGCTGAACATCAGCTCCCTCACCAAAAGAGCTCAACAGAGGATGTACTTTCTGCGGCAGCTGAAGAAGTTTAACCTGCCAAAGACAATGATGGTGCACTTCTACACCTGCATCATCGAGTCCATCCTCACCTCCTCCATCACCGTCTGGTACGCTGCTGCCACTGCCAATGACAAAGGCAGACTGCAGCGTATCATCCGTTCCGCCGAGAAGGTGATTGGCTGCAATCTGCCCTCTCTACAGGACCTGTTTGCCTCTAGGACCCTGAGGCGGGCAGGTAAGATTGTGGCCGATCCCTCACACCCGGGTCACAAACTGTTCGAGGTCCTTCCCTCCAGCAGGAGGCTGCGGTCCATCAGGACCAAAACCTCACGCCACAAAACCAGCTTCTTCCCGGCTGCCGTTGGCCTTAGTAACAAGGCCACCTGACGTGGACTCTCATCCCGCCCCCACACCTCAAGCCTGTGTTATGTTAACACACACTACATTGCACACTGCACATTGCACATCCACTTTTGCACTCCTGCCCTGCTTTTTGTATTGTAGTACTTATTGTGTTTGTGTAGTACTTACTGTGTTTTTATGCTTTTATGTTATGTGTAGTACTTACTGTGTTTGTATGTTTTTATGTTTACTGTATGCACCTATACATCAGAACAAATTCTAGGTAGGTGTAAACCTACTTGGCAATAAATACTATTCTGATTCTGATTCTGATTCTGATTCTGAATTATGTTGATGAAAGAAAAATAAACATGTTTACTGACGTGACTATATAGCAACCCAAGCTTGATAGCCCTCCCACCAATAATTAGCCTACGGTGAACTGACAGCCAAGGCTGTCGAGTGAAAGCTTCTTTTTTCTCTCTCAGTTCAGTTAAGTTCAAATAGACTTGTTTCTTGCCAAAACACACTTGAGGAACAAAATACATACAAATACAGACTATATAGGAATAAAAAATGCTTTTTTCATGCATGTAAATCTGAATATCTAGGTAGATATGTCTCCCCGGCCTATCAATGCCCACCTATCTCAGTTTCTCTACCAATCTTTTCAGTACTGAAAAATATCCTTGATTCACAGGCTGCTTACACCAGCACATTTAATGTAAATGTGTCTCTTCCTTATAGGGGACAGAGGAGTATGGACATTGGATAACAGTTGGGGTCTACCTGGGTGGAGGTGGTGAGGTGGTGGTGGGGGCATGGAAGGTGCAAGGGCCTGGGTGGAGGTGGTGAGGTGGTGGTAGGGGCATGAAAGGTGTGAGGGCCTGGCTGCTCACACTGATCATATAATAATTGTCAGACTTTAATCGCACAAGCGACACACTGCACACTGGAACACATGTGAATACATGGAGGCGACACAGGACACACACACACACACACGCACACGCAGGCCTGAGGTTGTTTGTGAATTTAGTTAACATGGCCCTTCACTTCATCCTCCAGCACCTGGACTCCTCAGGAACCTACGCCAGGATCCTGTTTGTTGACTTCAGCTCTGCCTTCAACACAATCATTCCGGCTCTGCTTCAGGACAAGCTCTCCCAGCTGAACGTGCCTGACTCCACCTGCAGGTGGATCACAGACTTCCTGTCTGACAGGAGGCAACGCGTGAGGCTGGGGAAGCATGTCTCTGACTCCAGGACCATAAGCACCGGTTCCCCTCAGGGCTGCGTTCTTTCCCCTCTACTCTTCTCCCTGTATACCAACAGCTGCACCTCCAGTCACCAGTCCGTCAAACTCCTTAAGTTCGCGGATGACACCACCCTCATTGGGCTCATCTCTGGGGGGGATGAGTCCGCTTACAGGTGGGAGATTGACCATCTGGTGACCTGGTGTGGGCAGAACAATCTGGAGCTAAATGCTCTGAAGACAGTGGAGATGGTCGTAGACTTCAGAAGGAACCCAGCCCCACCCACCCCCATCA
>NC_045160.1:25320515-25325515 GCF_900700415.2 Clupea harengus
CCAGTCTTCTGGCCTCTGAATCACTTCTTTAGCTATCGAAAACAAAACAGGCCACACGATGTAAAAATAGATGACGCACTAATTACTTAGTGTGGCGGCGCGACACTCTAACGAAGCGCTGGTGAAAACATGTCTCGTTGTTTGTGTAGCGAGACGGCAGATGGAGGTTTTCCACTGCATATTCACTAACTCGTGTTTAATGTGATGAGCCAACATTTGCATGCCATAGTTAATGCAGAGCGTGACTCAATCACTCATGAATTTCAGACAGTGTTTTCACTTCAGCTTCTGCTTGTGTCATTGCACAAGTTTTGTATGAAGAGCACATTGCAATGTCATCGCCAGAGTTTCAACAAAATCAGCATAGGCTGGTCACGATATTGTCAATTCTAACTACAGCAGAGAGTGTAAGGCAGCATATGACTTTGACACCTTTGTGTTATTGTTCTTCCTGAATGACAGAGCATTCATTTCCTTCCCTCTCCATTTTAACGACACTAGCGTCCAGCATGAAGCAGACCCCGCTCGTTCTGCAAGGTCACTGGATCGGAGCCGACAACGAGCCTCGTAGCTTTCAGATGGAAGGCCTTGGCTGGGTATGGCGTGAGCGTGATTGCCTGTCGCCGCCGCGCCTGCCTGACCTTGAGCGGCGAGAGAGAATGCGGAGCACGCTGGCGAGGGGGCAGACAATGATGCCTCCCACCACTAAAAGGATGAAGAGCCTGCAAAGGAGGAGAGGAGGAGAGGAGAGGAGAGGAGAGGAGAGGAGAGGAGAGGAGGAGAGGAGACGAGACGAGAGGAGAGGAGAGGAGACGAGAAGAGAGGAGACGAGAAGAGAGGAGAGGAGAGGAGAGGAGAGGAGAGGTTCTGTGTTTTTCTCTTCTTCGTGAGATGAGATGTGTTTGGAAGCTCCTGTGCCATTCCCTGACAGTGAGTTCTCTCTCTCTCTCTTTCTCCTTTTCTCTCTCTCTTTCTCTCTCTCCTTCTCTCTCTCTCTCTCTCTCTCTCCTTCTCTCTCTCTCTCCTTCTCTGCCTCTCAGTCTCTGACTGGCTCTAAATCCTTCTTCTATCTGCAGACAAACATTTCAAAATAGTTGTGAGGGGTTTCACAAACACAGTAAGGTGTGAGGCTTGTGTGTTTGTTTTTATTCTTGAAGCCATCTGTCATCCACAGACACAGACACACAGATGCAGATATCTTAATGTATATAAAAACAGACAACAAAAACACACACACACACACACACACACACACACACAGGCACAGTGTGGTGTCAGCAGCCCCTTCAGCTCTGAGGTACTTATAAGGTTGGGTCACCAGCTAATGGACGGTGTGAGGATCCAGTGTCCTCATAGGCTGTGGTCAGAGCTGAGGTGTGAAGATCCACTGTCCTCATTGGCTGTGGTCAGAGCTGAGGTGTAAGGATCCAGTGTCCTCATTGGGTGTGGTCAGAGCTGAGGTGTGAAGATCCAGTGTCCTCATTGGCTGTGGTCAGAGCTGAGTTGTGAAGATCCAGTGTCCTCATTGGCTGTGGTCAGAGCTGAGGTGTGAAGATCCAGTGTCCTCATTGGCTGTGGTCAGAGCTGAGTTGTGAAGATCCAGTGTCCTCATTGGCTGTGGTCAGAGCTGAGGTGTAAGGATCCAGTGTCCTCATTGGGTGTGGTCAGAGCTGAGGTGTGAAGATCCAGTGTCCTCATTGGCTGTGGTCAGAGCTGAGGTGTGAGGATCCAGTGTCCTCATTGGGTGTGGTCAGAGCTGAGGTGTGAAGATCCAGTGTCCTCATTGGCTGTGGTCAGAGCTGAGGTGTGAAGATCCAGTGTCCTCATTGGCTGTGGTCAGAGCTGAGGTGTGAGGATCCAGTGTCCTCATTGGGTGTGGTCAGAGCTGAGGTGTGAGGATCCAGTGTCCTCATTGGCTGTGGTCAGAGCTGAGGTGTAAGGATCCAGTGTCCTCATTGGGTGTGGTCAGAGCTGAGGTGTGAAGATCCAGTGTCCTCATTGGGTGTGGTCAGAGCTGAGGTGTGAAGATCCAGTGTCCTCATTGGCTGTGGTCAGAGCTGAGTTGTGAAGATCCAGTGTCCTCATTGGCTGTGGTCAGAGCTGAGGTGTGAGGATCCAGTGTCCTCATTGGGTGTGGTCAGAGCTGAGGTGTGAGGATCCAGTGTCCTCATTGGCTGTGGTCAGAGCTGAGGTGTAAGGATCCAGTGTCCTCATTGGGTGTGGTCAGAGCTGAGGTGTGAAGATCCAGTGTCCTCATTGGCTGTGGTCAGAGCTGAGGTGTGAGGATCCAGTGTCCTCATTGGGTGTGGTCAGAGCTGAGGTGTGAAGATCCAGTGTCCTCATTGGCTGTGGTCAGAGCTGAGGTGTAAGGATCCAGTGTCCTCATTGGCTGTGGTCAGAGCTGAGGTGTGAGGATCCAGTGTCCTCATTGGGTGTGGTCAGAGCTGAGGTGTGAGGATCCAGTGTCCTCATTGGCTGTGGTCAGAGCTGAGGTGTGAAGATCCAGTGTCCTCATTGGGTGTGGTCAGAGCTGAGGTGTGAAGATCCAGTGTCCTCATTGGCTGTGGTCAGAGCTGAGGTCTTATTCAGCCTGTCAGCTTGTCCTTCTGGCTAACAAGCTACCAAGACAGGCGGTATTATCAGGTGCAATGAATACCAGCACTATAAAATCAATCTAATCTAATTAGATAAATACATCTAATACTACAATAAATATCTACTATTAACTAGCGTCCAAGCTCCCTTTTCCCCAATCCGCTAGAATGGGACGATGATAATGATTTAACCTAACTTAATGTTTGACTCTCTTGCAATCTCTCTCTCTCACTCTGAACAAATGCAGTAATCATGACAGTCGAGCATAGTGGCCAGTCATTAGCAAGATGATAGCACATGAAGAGCTTGTTCTCTATACTGTCCCGCTCTCTCTGTCCCCCTCTACAGGTGACCTGGTGTCTAATTGGGCTGCGTTTGTGGGTTGGCCTCCGCCTATAAAAGACGCCAATTTCACATGGCTCTCACCCTTTCATTCCAGCCACACCCCGTCTCCGCTTCCGGTCGGACTCTGCTTTGGGCCTGCTGCACGGTGCTCCGCTGGCGCCCTGCTTTAGTCATTGTTTGTTGTGATCGAGCTTAGTTTAAAGCTAATCTTTTACTTTATGTTTATTGTAGAGCTGGTGGTGTAAGGTGGTGGGTTTTTGGCACGCTTTAAGCTTAGTTTAAGTTCAGAGTAGAAGGAAGATTCCCGGAAGACTCACCACACTCCTATGTCCTTTTGTTTGAACGGGAGCAGTTTAGATTGCCCTTTTGATTTCTACGCAGACTGTGTGAGGGTTTGTTTTCTGTTTTGTTATTTGTTATTTTCGCCACCACCATGTTCTTCCGTTAATTCTTGATTTGTCAATAAATATATCACATTTCACCGTCACCATTTCTCTTGGCTTGTTTATGTTATGTTTGCCATTTCTTTAAGTTGATGGTATCGTAACACTTATAAAGATAGACAGAGGTCTATATAAGTATTTATACATAGTAATGACTGAAGAATGTGTAATATCTCCTGATAATGGCACTCATGATATCTTTGTCTTTTGTGAAATGCTGTTAAGTCTCTAAATAATAGTTGTGTTGGGCTTATAAAACAACATTATAACGCTTCATGAGTGCAATCATGTCTGTTTATAAATGGTTATACCGACTTATGTCAATCATTATGAGAAATAATTAATTCTTTATACCAGTTTATGAATATGTGGGTCTCAGTAAAGTGTTACCAATGTGGAAAACACATTGATGGTAAGTGAACTATTTCATGGAATATTATAAAATGACTGAGATGAATGCGATTTTATGCCCAGGTAATGGCTGACATCTATTTATATACTCATGGGTGAGCATAATACCTTTGATGCGGAGACGGAGAGAGTCCGGAAAGTTCTGAGATATTCTCTCTATGTTAGACCCTTGATGAGATCATCCATAATCATTCACAGCACAGCCTACATCTGATTGGCACCTCTCAGGGGCTGCATGACAAGAAACTCTCTCTCTGGCACAGGAAAACATCCAAAGGCACTCATTATTCACAATTTGAAGCGTCTCTTATGCATCAGCTTATGAGACCAGTCAGTATACCGTAGCTAGTCCAGCTGTTCAGCTGCGTTCGGCTGGCAGCTCGTTTTCACAGCCGCTTTGACGGACACGTGTGTGAGCGTTAAGATAGACGGGGAATAAATGACTATGTCGTCTCTGGCATCGTCTCGTGTCTCGAGGCCAGCTGAACGTCTGGCTAGGCAGGACACGAGGATCCGCGGTTGGGAAAGCGCGGTTCTACCTCTTGCCTTCATAGCAGAGTGTGATTCACAAGCTCAATTGGAGTTTCTAGGCTCCTTCTCAGGGAGAAGTTGCTGGCGTGCTCCTTGTAAACAACATCATTTGGCACAGAGCATTGGGCCTCCGTTTGAACAATGGCGAGCATGCAGCCAAAAACCATTAGTCCCAAATTTCCCTCTTGAGGAAACTGACAACACCGGAATGTCCTTTGCCACAGAAACACACACACACACACACACACACACACACACACACACACCTTGTGTACCCGCTGCAAGGTTTTCTTTGAGAAGGTGGAATCTCATCAGACAGCTGTAGACTCTGTTTCCTCTTTGCTTTTATGTTTTTTTTCCTAATCTCTCAAACAGTCTTTCTCCTTGCAACGATTAAAAAATGTTTTAGAGAAACCTAATGACGTAATTAACATGCCAAACCATCTCTAAATCAAATTACCATGCTAATAGTTCTGCAGCCGTTATTAAACACCTAATGCATAATGCAGAAATGCAGTCAGTGAGCAGGTACAGACTGAAGGTGATTGCGATTTTAGTAAGTTTGCCTTCTTTATTTTTAAATCTGATTGCTGTAAAAAACAAACAAACAAGCAAACACATCCATGTGTTTATATTTGTTTATTTACTTTTGTTTCACCCATCAGTTGTGTGTGT
>NC_045160.1:25330515-25333015 GCF_900700415.2 Clupea harengus
GCGTGCCAGCGTGCAAAGCCAGTGCTAGGATCCATCCATCTGCTCCTGAACTCTGCCAGCTGCTGCAGCTCTCCTGGGTGCTGATGGGATATGAAGTCTTTTTGTTTGATTGCACCGCACCATGTCAAGGCTCCCGAGGCGACCGGCAAGGCACGGCTCCACTGCTTATTGGACCGCACTCGCACCCAGCCTCCTCCACATATGAAGAGAGAGGGAGGGATATAAATACAGAGACAGGGAGAGAGAGCAAGAGGGAGATAGAGGGAGAGAATGAGAGAGATAAAGAGAGAGATAGAGGAGAGAATGAGAGAGAGAGGAATAAGAGACAGAGGAATAAGGGAGAGAGGAAGAGGAAAGAGAGAGAGAGAGAGTGAGAGAGAGAGAGAGAGAGAGAGAGAGACACTGTCAATCCAAGCTCGGCACCAGTGCGCAGTCCCTCAGGTGTTTCTGCCTTCTTGTTGTTGTTTCACTAAGCTTGATGTAATTGTCTTAGTGTGTATGTGTGTGTGTGTGTGTGTGTGTGTGTGTGTGTGTGTGTATGTGTGTGTGTATGTGTGTGCTTGATGTAATTGCACGTCTCGTCACAAGCCACGCTAATCAGTCCAAATTCCAAATTGAGCATGCGGACATTTGCAATGCGCCGGTGCGTCTGTGTGTGCGTCGAGAGAATTGGCCTGACGATGGCTGATTTTGCCGAGCGATGTTAGTTTCGAACGCTTGAACTTCACCCTCATGGAAGCAGCTTGGACATATGCAGCATCGATTTCTCATTTAAATTCTATGGGATGAAATGACAGGGGGAAGTGAGGGAGGATCGATGGCATGGATTTGTCTTTCATATCGCCACCAGACTAGACAATGTGCGCAGGGCTGGGGGGGAAGGACAGGGGCATGTTGTGTGTGTGTGTGTGAGTGTGTGTATATGTGTGTGTGTGGTGTGTGTGTGTCTTGTTGTGTGCTCAAGGTTGTAATTGCGTGCCATCGAGGACTCCAGCAGGGCAGTGTCGATGCGTTTGATCGGGGCAAGTGTGTGTATGTTTGTGTGTGTGTATGTGTGTGTGTGTGTGTGTGTGTGTGTGTGTGTGTGTGTGTGTGTGTGTGTGTGTGTGTGTGTATGTGTCGATGCGTTTGATCGGGGCAAGTGTGTGTTGGACAGAGAGAGACTGAATGCCTCGCAGTGGGCCTCAGTGACAGTGAAAGGCACCATCTTTGATCTGCATGCCTACTGCGGGGTAGTCACTCACGCAGACAGTGTGTGTGTGTGTGTGTGTGTGTGTGTGTGTCTGGCCTGCCAACCCGGGGAGAGAAAAACAAATCTATAAAAGATATTTAAAGTATCCACAACCGGGCCAGATTCAAGACAAAAACACTCACCAATACACAGACACAAACACACACGAGCCCACCCACACAAACACACACGAACCCACCCACAAACACATATATACCTGCTCACACACACACACACATATACAGTTGCTGTATGTATGTCCTTGCACACAGACTTACATTCACACTTATTTTCACACAGGTGTACACATGCTGTATTTAAATGCAGACACACACACACACACACACACACACACACACACACACACACACACACACACACACACACACACACACACACACACACACACAAGCCTACACATACTCACAAACAGTCAGTCAGTTGCACCAAAATAGTGTTGAAATAAATCACTTGAGCATTAAATCCAGCGTGCTGCCTTCACCCTGAATTCTATTTTCCCAGCTGTGTTGGGGAGCCTACACACTGGCTCCAATTTCACCCCCATACATCACTTCAATTATTCATCTCACTTCACTTTCAACTCTGATCATCAATATTGATGAAACCGCACCGCTGCACGCAGTCTGATTCGTTCCCCTCCCACCAGTTGATGTTCGGCAGGCAGCGCTCGATGCGTTAAAACTCCCCCTGCCACACCTGTGGGGAAGTCAGATCGCGGAAAACCCATATCGGCCCTCCCTGCCGCCCCTGTACCCCCCCACCCCCACCCCCACCACACACACACACACACACACACACACACACACACACACCCCGCCCACACACACACACACACACACACACACACACCCCCCCGCCCGCCCACACACACACACACACACACACACACACACATACACACACACCTCCATGGATCCACGCCCCTCTGCTCCTAAGCAGGCTATGATTATATATCAGAGGGGTGCTCTTGGCCCATCTCGGGAAGGCAGAGAGGTTCTCCATTGCGGCGGACGGCCTCTGACAAGCTCTCTCCGTTCTTTATTGTCCCATCCAACCCAGCTCACGCTTTCAGCCATCTTATCTTCACTCCCATCATTACCGCGCATGTCAGGCGCCGGGCCTCTCGCCGCATACTTTATACCGCAATTTATTTACCTATTATTTTGCACCGCCATCACTCCCCCCCTGGGTAGCGGCAGGCCTCGCCCAGGCACAGAGAGAGAGAGAGAGAGAGAGAGAGAGAGAGAG
>NC_045160.1:25338015-25345515 GCF_900700415.2 Clupea harengus
TCTCCCAGCTGAAGCTTGGTAAACTCTTTGGATATGTAAATGTGTGCATATCAGACACTTCCTTAAGAAGAAGACCTTCAGGAAGCTCGACGTCCTAGAGGAGATTCTAGTGAATAGCACCAGACCCTCCTCTGTGGCATGAAAAAGGACCCACTCTCTGGGGGTTGGGGGAGGAACGATATAGACAGAATATGTGGTGCTGAGACTTCTGTGAAGAATCTGGTGATTGGCATGCATAAACATGCATAAACACACACACACACACACACACACACACACACACACACACACACACACACACACACACACACACACACACACACACACACACACACACACACACACCCCAACCTCGTCCTGGCACGGCATACAGGACACCTCCAGTCAAGGCTTCGTGTGAGATAGGGATGTACCCCAATTTCACGCTGGTCACACCAACATGCCGCTTCTCTGGGAGACTGAGAGGCACGCTGTCAGAGAAGAGGATGAGCACACACACACACACACACACACACACACACATACACACACACACACACACACACAGATATACACATTGTTACACACACACACACACACACACCACACACACACACACACACATTCACACATACACACCTACACACATACACACATCACATATACACATATACACATATACACATATACACACACACACACACACACACATACACAAACACACACATACACATACACATACACACATGCACACATACACACCTACACACACACACCTACACATACACACACATCACATATACACATATACACAGTATGTGTGCACTAACACACACACACACATACACACACCACACAAACACACACACACACACCCTCAGGGGAAGTGTGACTGACACACAGACTGCCGAGCCGAGGTATCTGCAGGATGTTTTTTATTTAATCTTTTCTCTCTTTTTTTTTTACAAACATCTCACAATTGTAAGCGGAGTAGTGTGTCCTCTGAAGTGTGACTTCCTGCATGCCGGCGTCTGTGTGTGTAGTTGACTGTCAGTGAGGTACATCTCCAAGGTGACAGTGTGGAATATTGAAACAGGTGGGGGGGTGGTGGAAATCACCTGAGTGTGTATCTCTTCTCTGTCAGCACCTCAGCCTGATAATGACACACTCCATCTCTCTTCACACGACCATCATATTTACCCACAAACAGGTTAACCTGTTCTTAAGGAAGAGTGTCTGATATGCACACATTTACATATCCAAAGAGTTTACCAAGCTTCAGCTGGGAGATGCACAAGCCATATACATGTGAAACATAGAGAACTATCTCTCCATATAGGCCACACATGAAACATATAGAACTATATCTCTCCATATAGGCCACACATGAAACATTGAGAACTATCTCTCCATATAGGCCACACATGAAACATAGAGAACTATCTCTCCATATAGGCCATGTATGAAACATATATAACTTTCTCTCCAAAAAGGCCATGTATGAAACATAGAGAACTATCTCTCCATATAGGCCATGTATGAAACATATATAACTTTCTCTCCAAAAAGGCCAAGTCCACATAAAGGAAATGCTAATAATTTATGATGTCACTAATCCTGTCTTCGATGATGCAGGGTGTGTTATGATGTCACTAATCCTGTCTTCTATGATGCAGGGTGTGTTATGATGTCACTAATCCTGTCCTCTATGATGCAGGCTGTGTTATGATATCACTAATCCTGTCTTCTGTGATGCAGGGTGTGTTATGATGTCACTAATCCTGTCTTCTATGATCCAGGATGTGTTATGATGTCACTAAGCCTGTCCTCTATGATGCAGGCTGTGTTATGATGTCACTAATCCTGTCTTCTATGATGCAGCGTGTGTTATGATGTCACTAATCCTGTCTTCTATGATGCCGGGTGTGTTATGATGTCACTAATCCTGTCTTCTATGATCCAGGATGTGTTATGATGTCACTAAGCCTGTCCTCTATGATGCAGGGTGTGTTATGATGTCACTAATCCTGTATTCTATGATGCAGGGTGTGTTATGATGTCACCAATCCTGTATTCTATGATGCAGGGTGTGTTTCATCTCCTGAAGGCTCTTGCTGGACCACAATATCAATGAATTCTCTGTTGAAATAATGCTGTTTGTGGCTACAGGAGCCAGGAGAGGGATCTTATGGACAGCACTGACTGAGTGTCATGGCGTCTGTGGCTACAGCAGAGACAGCGCTGGGAAAAGAGCCACAGAAGTAGGCCATGTTTCTGCGTGCTGCCACTTCTTTTACAGTTACCCATCACACAGATGTGTCTATCCGATGTGACGCACTGTGAAGGTGAGCGGTACACTGATGGCAGAGTGTGTGTGTGTGTGTGTGTGTGTGTGTGTGTGTGTGTTTATGTGTGTGTGTGTGTGTGTGTGTGTGTGTGTGTGTGTGTGTGTGTGTGTGTGTGTGTGTGTGCGCGCGCGCCCTGGGAACCAAACCTATGACCTAAAGTGGTGTTGCATCCTATCTGTCTGAAGGAACAAGAGAGGCAACATTTTGGCAGTTTGTGTGTCTGTGTGTGTGTGTGTGTGTGTGTGTGTGTGTGTGTGTGTGTGTGTGTACATCCATTAGTGCTGCAGGAGCTGTAATGAGAGAGTAGCAGCTGAAGAAGGAGACAAATGCTAGAGATCAGAGGAGAAGAATAAGAAAAGGAGGAGCAGGAGGAAGAGGAGGAGGAGGAGGAGCAGGAGGAAGAGGAGGAGGAGGGGGAGGAGGAGGAAGAGGAGGGGGAAGACGTGTGAGGTGGTGGTGTGCATGAGGGATGAACAGCATCCTCCGGTGCCACTGAGACCCCAGAAGCCCAGCCTTGACAAGACAAAAAAGGTGTGTGTGTGTGTGTGTGCGTGTGTGTTTGTGTGTGAGAGAGTGAGTGTGTTTGTGTGTGTGTGTGTGTGTGTGTGTGTGTGTGTGTCTGTGTGTGTGTGTGCGTGTGTGAGAGAGTGAGTGTGTTTGTGTGTGTGTGTGTGTGTGTGTGTGTGTGTGTGTGTGTGTGTGTGTGTGTGTGTGTGTGTGTGTGTGTGTGTGTGTGTGTACGTCGTGTGAAAGTGTGGAGGCAGTGTGCTACTATAATGGGAATCTTGCGGGGAAGGTTGTGCAGGTGGTGATGCTCCAGTTCCTGCCTGCTTGGAGGACAGAGAAGGAGAGGCACATCAGAAGCCATCAGGTGTGTGTGTGTGTGTGTGTGTGTGTGTGTGTGTGTGTGTGTGTGTGTGTGTGTGTGTATATACGTGTGAGAGTGTGGAGAGAAGGAGAGGACAGAGAAGGAGAGGCACATCAGAAGCCATCAGGCTTTTATGGCCGGCATGCCAGCCAGCATCCCTGACCGCCGCCTAACAAGAGAGCAGGTACTGTCTGATGGGATTAGGGAAGGAGTAAACCCACCTGCCTGCATCTGCTGGGGGGGGGCCCTGGAAGATGGCTGAGCCAACAAGAAGGAATGAGGGCAATTAGGACAACTGAGCTGTGTTACTACACAGGCAAATTTACCTTTCAGCTTTTTCTTCTTCTTTTCCCCTTTCTTTCACTATTTTTTTTCTGCTTTCTTTTTTTCCTCAAAAATCATCACATTACATCACGCTGATTTTTCTTTTTTTCTTCCTCAATACCCTTTTCAATATACACTGCCTTATTTGTGCGAAAAAAAAAGGTGACTCTAAATGCACTCTCACAAATCTGGGGCTTCATGTACACTTCATACGCTTCATATGCAACATATGTCATCTTCATGCTCACAGTCAGATGTAAAATATGAAAATGTGCATTCCTCCAGGCCAGCTTCGTGTCTGGCATATGCACATATCTAATGGTTTTTGCCACTCAGAGGCTACGCAGCGCAGCTACTAACATTACCAGTTTACAAGTGTGCAGGCCTCCAGAATGATTCACACAGTATTGACACATGGACCTTACTGTCAGCCGGGTGTATAACGGTCTGCTATGATGTGGTTGATCAGGCTATCATTAAAGTAGAAGTTGAGAGAGGGCTGTTTTTTCCCCAGCGCTTGGGGAGCGATTGAGTGCATCGTTGGAGGCAGGATTTGACCTCGTTAATAGAAAGCATTCTTATTCCATCAACGTGCAAATTATCTGAGATGCAGGAATGAATCCTAAGGTGACGGGGCTACGTGAAGGCTGGCTTCCTGGGGCGCAATTGATTTGATGTCGGAATTTTTTTAATTTATGTGTGCAGTTATTTTGATGTATTGTTCAACTGTCCATCAAAACACTGTGGTTACGCAGTATAAAGGTTGCTAAATGCCCTTGCCAACTCGCTGGCTGTCCGAGGATTATATTGTGTGGCTCTCTGATCCCAGCTCACTTATAGCCACTGCCACACTCTGTCACTCCAACCTGTGTTCTTTTGTTATTAATGCCACTTGACAAATTAGTTTTCTTGCCTTTTAGACCGGATAACAGCACTTCCACCTGGCATTCACTGAAACGTCCTATTTGGTTGATTTGCTGCTTGTCGTTTTGTCTCAGTCTGAACTTGGTAGTCTAACTCCATCTAACCTAGGCCTATTTATACTCATTAGCATATTCAAATGAGTGTAATTGAGAGGGAAGAGAGGGTGGAGCGTGGTGCGCATGTGCACTCAATTTCTCGTTGATCGGGATGTACAAAATATTAGTGCGTGGAATCTTGCGTATGCGCGGTTTCAAACATCTGAATCTTTTTGTGCGTACAAAGCTTTCCAGCTTTTTCTCAGGCAAAGGCACGGCTAGCCCATGTAAGGGCTCCTGGTTTATCGCCGGCTGCCTGAGCCTCCCCTGCTGCAGCTGAATCAGGTCCTTGACGTCTTCTTGGGGTAGACATCGGAGACAGTGCCGCTCTTCCTCTCCTTTTGGGGGCGCTAATCCCACTTCTGACACCAATGTAGCGATGAGCGGAGTCAAGGCTTCTCCTGGCATTCACCACGCCATCTATTAGTCGGAGGACACAGACAAAGAATGTAGGGATACCTTGGAGGTTCACTAAATCTTTCCATATGGTTTATTCCCATTCAGTAGCATTAGTGCACTATTGCTATGGAATTAGATCCCGTAGCAGTAGTTTGAATATTATCGGTCCGGAGAGGTTTTTCCATGCCAGTAGTAGTTATTCCCATTCCGTGGCATTAGGGAACACGGTGAGGGTCAAAAGAATGGTTGCCTCCCCCGCTGTGGTGAATCCTAGTTTGGACTCTTTGATAAGGCTAAAGCTAGTGATTGTTATTAGCCTCTGTATTGCATAGCATAGCATTTGCGCATGCTTGCATGTCCATTTATTTAACTGCATACACCTTGATGTGTTATTATTCCCAATAATGCCTATGTGCCAATACAGGCCTATAGACTGTAGATAAACTAGTACATGTAGCAGTTGCGCTGCATAGCCTCTAGGTGTTGCCAACTCCCCCCAAAAAAACCTTACGTAAATATGTGGATGAACACACATTCTCACGTTCATTTCACTCTTGATACATCCAACCATGAGCTTTAATGATGGCATACACAACGTTTTTTTTGGTGCGTACGAGGCCCCAGGTGTTATTCAAGTTACAGATTTTGCTTTCATTATTGTCTGACAAAAGCACCATGACATGAAGGGAGGTATAGTCTCCTTCAGTAAGGCAGTGCCCTTTCATTATAAAAACGCTGCAGACTTGTGTCCAATCATAATTGGAATTACCCACAAAGCTGTTGTGGGAGACTGTGATGTCACCTACCTAAATGTCAAATGGACCAAATTCACAAATTAGCTTACCCGTAACATAACGTACAAAATAAATAGCAAACAAATGAGGTTCGATATGTCAGGTGATTCTCATTAAATCTGGACACACTGCCTGTCGTGAGGACGTAAATAAAAAAAAAATACAAAATAATAATGAACGGTCGTGTTTGTCCAGGTAATGACTTCCAGTAATTGCAAGTGCTGGCGTCCAGCTCCCCATCTATTCTCCATCCAGACGACATAAACAGCGTGAACAGCGTGACCATAGATCATGTTTCACCCCCACCCCCGTCCATGATTAAGATTAATGTGCCATGCTGATGACAAGGAGCATATGGGGAGTTCATTTTCATGGAGGATCTAGCAGTGTGTCTGGTGTCTGTAGGCAGGGCATATGATGATCGAGGGGATGGCTAATTAAGGTTTTGATTTACGCCCGGCACTAGCGGTCGCTGTAGACAGCGGGGATGGAGGTGGAAGTGGTGGTAAAAACGTAAAAAACGACTATTATGTCTTTTTAGGTTTTGTGTGTCGGATTGGGTGATTGTGTGTGTGGGGGGGGGGGAAATGTGTGTGTTTGTGTGCATCTGCGTGTTTGTGTCTGTGATTGTGTGTGTACTCACACTCTTACTATGTAACGAAGGCCCTTTGGGATGCTGTTTGCTTGGATGAGTATTATCCATGTCGTCAGGCCTTAGTGTCTTGGCTGGCTAACACCCGCATCGCAGATGCCTCCTTGAGGGCCACAGAAGCAGTGAACCAGTGGCTGGAGGCATCGCTCACGAGGGACTCATGCTAGCAGGCCTGGAGACGGCTCTCAGGGGAATCTGGGTTATACATAAGAGAGTCTAGCACACAGACCAAAGGCATGCTGTCTGACAGAGTAGCTCTCTTCGACACAGACATGCAACATGTGACTCTGGAGGAGTGAGCCCTCAGAGAGAGAGAGAGAGAGAGAGAGAGAGAGAGAGAGAGAGGGAAAAAGAGTGGGGGTAGAGAGAGAGAGAGAGAGAGAGAGGGAAAAAGAGTGGGGGTAGAGAGAGAGGAGAGAGAGGGAGAGAGGGAGAGGGAAAAAAGAGTGGGGTAGAGAGAGAGGAGAGAGAGGGAGAGAGAGAGAGAGAGGGAAAAAGAGTGGGGGTAGAGAGAGAGAGAGAGAGGGAAAAAGAGTGGGGGTAGAGAGAGAGGAGAGAGAGGGAGAGAGAGAGAGAGAGGGAAAAAGAGTGGGGGTAGAGAGAGAGAGAGAGAGAGAGGGAAAAAGAGTGGGGGTAGAGAGAGAGGAGAGAGAGGGAGAGAGGGATGAAGACAGATGGAAATGGACAGAGAGGAAGAGAGATGGAAGAGAGATGGAAGAGAGAGGTAGAATACAAAAAAGGGGGGGTGAGAGAGAGGAAAAGGAGAGCAAGAAAGAGTTAGACAGAGAAGGAGTGAGAGAGAGAAGGATAAATGGTGATAAAGAGAGAAAGGCCAAGATGAAGACGGAAATGAGAAACGTGAAAAAAGTGCAAAATAAAACGAAAAACGTGTTCTGTTGGTAAGACGGAGATGGTAGCTGCTGTTGATGGGAATAAAATATCACATGCAGGTTACCCAATGATGGTATGGAACATATGGTCTCACAGGCATTGCCAGTCTCCTTTTCAATGGCACCTTGGAGCCACCCTCTGCAACCCTGCTGTCATTCCATTTCCATGACGACTCCCTGGCGCTGAGTGTCCAAGTCTGTTCATGTAGACAGATCACAGGTTAACA
>NC_045160.1:25350515-25395515 GCF_900700415.2 Clupea harengus
AACTGATGAATGTAATTCCACTGTGGCAGCAATCAGGAGCACCACTGGTACCCCCCCCCCCTCTCAACCCATCCATCTCTCTGGTGGTGATTGCATACATTCTGATTTTCAAAAGGAAGAAACACACTAAATAAATAATGAAAAATAGGAATTATAGTTGAGAGCACCCAGAAGAACAAGCAAAGAGAACAGGGGGAAGTTATCCTGTCTCATCCAATTCAGAAAAGCATGGCAGATATAACCAATTTTACTAACGTATAACAAATTTTACTAACACCAGTAGCCACTAACACTGCTTCTCAGAGACCATCTTAAATCAGGAAGGAGAACCTGCTACATATCAGCGACTCACCAGTGAACTTACTGGTAAACGTAGGCATACTTATGATAATAGTCGACCCATGGATAACACGTAGATATTCACTACGGCCATGATAACCAAGAGTAAAGTTACCTGGCCAGAGTTTTCACCTGGACTGAAACCTAGAAAAGGGGAATAAAAAGAAGCAGGCCTGTTGTGGCTGGTTGGATGACTGATCATCTGTGGGTCAGTACTGCTGTCTGTACACTGTCAACTCTTACCTGTGTCTCCCTGATGGGCACAAGATGAAGAACAGGAGGAAATGTACACTGTACAGATGAAAAGGAGGCGGGACTCAAACTGAAGTAATCATCTGTCACTCTTGTCCACTCCAGAGGAAGTGCAGACCCAAAGGTCAGACCCGAAGTGAAGCAATCAGCTGAAGCTCACTAATGGTTCGAACATGGGCAGAGAGAGTGATGGAACAGTCACTCTGTCCTGGTGTTCCTGCCACATCCGTTCCCTCATAATGCAGCTAATCTGGCAAAACATTTGTCATTTACTCAATCAGACACAGGATTCAGGAATGAAAAAGAATCTAAATAGCATCCTATTAAACACATGTTCAAATGTGATGTGTAACATGTGCCTTGTCTAACCTATGCCACGGTAGGTTAACCATACTTCATGTCATCAGTAACATTCAAATGTTCCTTTCTTACTTCTTAGCTTCACATTCTTACTTTCATTTGCTGTGAAAAACCCCCTCGGCCGTCGAGGCCAACAGGGCGAGTACACTTTAGTGCAGTTAAAGCAATAATTACAGCCGGCCCCGTTCCCTCCTCCAAGTCATTAAACCACAACCTTTCACTTCGGCATCGCCAGCTCCTTCTATAATCAGCCATTCATTCCTGCCACTGCCTCCCCCTACTAATTATCCCATTAATTGTGCGAGGGGAGAGACAGTCTGATGCGTCACATCTGCAGCCTCCTCCGTTGGCAGTGGCTCAGAGGCCCTCCCTGGCTCTCAGAGCCTCCAGCGTCATCCATCGAGGCCGGGGGCCGGGGGGGGGGGGGGGGGGGGGGGATGAGGACGCCGACCGGTGATGGATGGACAGACAGCCTCTGCAGAGGACACCATCAACGGGCTCCTTATCGTCCGCGAACCGAATTCATTACGCAAGTCATCACCCGTCGTCGGTCGCTCTGGCTGGCAAACAAAGGCAGACATGCGTCGCCACGCGAACCAGGTTTTCATGCCAATTATACCCCGGTGCGGCGATAACGGATCGCGTGACATGCCTTTTTTGTCCCTCGCGATACACGACAGCGGGACAATGTGCGTTATCGACAGTGACATGCTTGTGACATGCAAACTCATGCTGTAGTCAGCCTCACATGGAACTGGGCGGTGTTAACAGAAAATGTGTTCAGCTTCTATTGTTATTGAAAAGAAAGTCAGAGTGCATACGGAGTATATCAGAGTATAGCAGAATACCAGGGACGTGCACAGGGATTTTGAAGGGCAGTTGCTCTGCCCTGGAAAAAAGGGGCAACACGTTCATTTTTGTCACCGCCGCCGCCACGCCCCCGTCCCCTGGACGCATATTTTGCCTATATCACTTGAAACTGTCATTAACCGCCGCTACCACGCCCCCGTCCCCTGGACGCATATTCTGCGAATATTTTATCTGGAAATACATGAAGTTCTGCAGCCGTAATACTATTTAAAAAATATATATATTTCCTTCTGAGGGGCAACTTCAGTCGAGGAGAGCAAACGGGCAGTTGCCCCGAGAAACCTTAGCCCCCTCCTGTGCACGTCCCTGAAGAATGCATTCACAGTCTGTACTGTATTCTCCAGTAGGCTGGTGGTCCCTGCCCTCAGGCAATACTATAATCCTCTACAGAAACTGAGTGAGGAAGCATTTCGTTTTCTGCAGTGTGTACTTCGGCGCTCACGACCACCAAGTTTTGCTGTAGATTGTGTGACAAAGTCCCTTTCTCTAAAGGCCAACTCATTTTTCTGCCTTAAAATGTCAGGCAAAATATAAATATTTGTATTTATTTATATATATTTTTAGTAGCAAGTCAGCTGCCTCTTTGCGTTGCCTTGTCTGTTTGTATTTGTTACTCTGCTCTGGGATTTTAAATGCCTCTGCCAATAATCCAGAAAGCAGATGGTAATTGAATGGTACACAGCGAGTAGTAAGGAAGGAGTTTTACTTATTAATTGATGTGCCAGAGCTCATAAGAACATGCTGCAAGTGTACGAGGGTGGAGACAATTGGAGACGATCGGCTGCCACTTGAGACTTCCCGTCATGTAGTTGGCTTGCTCTTGCAACAGCAGCTGGGTTGCGTGCTTCTTGCACAATGCTAACTGTGCTGGAGGCATCTCCAATGAATAACACAATGCACAACTTTATAACTTACAACAACCTGTTACCAACCAAACAGCAGAAGAAGAAGAAGAAGAAGAAGAAGATGCAACTATTCTGAAGGAAGAACATATCTCTCGTGTTTGAAGGCGTTTAATGACTTATGAAACTATGGATTCATGTGACCCAAATGGCCTTGCTAATGGGCCTTGCTACGTATGGCCTTGCTAGCGTGCACTTCAATTACTTACCCTCACTCTTCAAAAGAGAGGCTTTCCAGGGGGTGATGTGTCACGCAAGAGATCCCGTGGACTTTCCCGAAAGTTCGTGTGCGTGTGCTTCTCCTCCTGCGAGGCCCTATCAATATTAATCCCCCCTCCTCCCTGACCCTCCCCCACCAACCTCTCATTAGCTCAGGAGAGCGTGCTCGGGTCGGACTCCTCTTCACCGGCGGGGCGGGGCGGGGGGCGGGTCAGGTCACCATGCCAACAGGCTCTAATAAAGCAGCGTCCCATCCGTGTAGACGGCAGTCGTGGCGTCTCGTTAGTGCCCTGCCGATGCCATTACAGGAGATGCCCGTCATTTGGAAAGCGCCGGGGTACGCGCCGGGGCGGCGACTTTGCTGCTTCTCCATTCCTGGCACGCACGGAGAAAGAAAACCGAGGTTAGGATTTTAAAGCTCTGCTGATCTCCCTTTCTTGTTCTGACAGTCGAGCGGGAGAATTGGGGGCCGTGTGGTTGTCGTCGGTGTGTGTGTTGTGTGTTGGTGACCCGCGCGGACACGTAGCGCTGCTCTGATTGCCTTGGCGTGCATTCAGGGGGCTTCAAAAGCACTGAAAGATCAGACACAGGCAGGTGGCAGACGGGTCAGGCCTGAGACTATGCATGACGATCATCACGCAGTGATACAGATCTGGCCCCTATCCGGGGCCCAATCTGGCCTGGAGTCGGCTGCTCCCTGTGATGTGGGGGATTGCAGTCAGATCAAACTCACACAGCATCATAATAACCTTCAGCCATTTTACTTACCCACCACATTCATTTGTTTAGCCAACCCTGAAATTATGATAGCTACTGTGTAGCAAATAACCCCCCCTGAATTGTATGAACTGATATAAAGAACTACAGGGTGTAATTCAACCAGTCATTTGCTCACAGCAGCTTCCTCTCTAGATGAGTGCTTGGGTATTCTTGCATGAGTGTTTTTCTGTAACTTTATATCTGGTTCCACTTTGTTAGGCCAGCCGACTGCCAAGACCCCCCTTCATTTGTCTCTGTTTGCAATGAATAATTGACACAGACTCAGCACTGGAGTTAGGGTCAGGTTATGGTACATTTGTGAGTAAGTTAGTTTGTTCCTTAATCAGATATTTGGTTAGTTAGTTAATCAGATACTTAATTGGTTAGTTAGTGGACTTACAATGTGTCAGACTATCCCTAATAGACCTGAAAAATAAGTCCCCACTAGGGATTGGATTGGCAAACAGTTTAATCAAACTCACACAATGTTTGTCTGCAAAGTGTCCCCTCTTTTTCCTTTCAGGGTTTTTTTCTGACGTATAAGCACACTCTATGTATTTCAAATGAGTGATGCATGCTGTGTTCAATCTGAGGTTCCTTCGGAGGCTACGGCTGAAGATCTCTGTCATATTTCTTTCTTTCAGATCCATCAAAGGGAGAGCCGGCAAGAGATATCCCCTAGTTCAAACATACTCTGAACTTAACTTGTGCGCTTTTGGAAAGTAGAACATCTTTTAGCCCCAGGAACTAAAAGAAAAGAGAGAGAGAGGGAGGCAGAGAGAGAGAGAGAGAGAGAGGAAAGAGGGACAAAAGTTGAAGTTGAAGTGAAGATGAAATGTGGCTCTTATGTGGATGTAATTGCTGGCCGTTGGGGGCACGGAGTGGCAGAAGAGTGCGAGAGAGACACACACACACACACACACACACACACACACTGAGTTAAGCCTACTCATTAGACCAGGGAAGCATGGCCATGCACAGCAAATTAACAACATGTAGAGTCTTGCTTTCTTTTTCTTTTCTTTCTTTTTTACATTCTCCTCTATCTCTTTTTCATTTGACATAATCATGCGAGAATCGAGGATATCTCGTTCAATGCCACCTGGTGGGAGCAACAATAATGTAGGGCAAAAGGTTGATATAAATATTTTAGATAAGTAACGTTTGTGAAAATAAATAAAGAGGGCCATAGATGTAGAGTGAGCCTGGTGCAGAGGGGGCCGTGATCCTTATCCAGTCGCCTGCCATCCGGGCCTCTTCTTCAGTATGGCCAGAGGGGGGCGATCAGTGAACAGAACAGAAAACAAAAGGTCATTTTGATAATACATCATCATTGGAAACACCTGTATCCTTAGCAGCGCTATCGCTAAGCATTCGGTTACTGCTTATTCGAATGCAAAGTATAAACAGAGTAAACCGCCTCATTTGTAACAGATTTGTGTCGGATGATTTTTCATAAAACTGCCGCCAAAGCGTGCATGAATCCTTCATGTAGAACCTGGAACCACTTGGTTACTGCCGATTGGCTACCGTTTCCCTCTCCATCTTGCCCATCGTGTTCGCCGCCGCCGCCACACACTCCTGCTTGTGGACATGTGTGTGTTTGGCTTGGTTCATGCCGCTCCGACTCGGGTTCACTGAGACCGCCTCTCATTCAGGGAGAGGCCTGCAGTAAATTGGACAGTGACGAAGGGAAAAGCACACATGGGGGCGACAGTGGTACAGTGGTAGAGAAGTCGTTTAGTAATCAGAAGGTTGCTAGTTCGATTCCCTGTCGAAGTGTCGTTGAGCAAGACACTGAACCCCTAATTGCTCCTGATGTGCAGTGTGCCATCAGTGTAAATGTAAAAAATGTGTATACATTGTAAGTCGCACATATGTAAGTCGCTTTGGATAAAAGCGTCTGCTAAATGACTAAAATGTAAAATGTAAATGTAAAGGTCAAAGAGTTCACAAGGTCAAAGAGGTCACGCTGCTGTGGCGGTTCTCTGTGTAAGCGTCAGCTGGGCAGGCGTAGACATCGGACTGGAGAGCTTGTGCTTCACAGCAGCCTGCATGTATCATAAAGGCTGTGGAGTTATAAGGACACGAATGTAAAACACATGTCAATAAATACACGCACACATTTCTCTGTATAAACACACAAATTGACTGATTGTAGTACAATTTCATCAGCGCTTTCATTTTTTTCATTTCCATGCTGTTAACTTGCCTTCTTTCAAATGGCTGATGATGGGATATGCTTCACGGGTTTCACATATAAAGTGCCATATTTATCTCCCCCCACCAGTTGACCACTCAGGGTCTGACTGCATTGTTCACACAATCCCCCCCCCCCCCCCAACATCCTCCATCGCCGTGGAAACCAGCACTTGAGTGCCACGCTGTCCAAGATCAAATTGACTCCCTTCCTGTGAAAGGCAATCCCCTCGCTGGAGAGCTCAAGGCAAGTGGTGCTATTGAACACAAGCATCTCTGTGGGGTGGCCGCCTCGCCGTGTGGTAGGTAAGGATAAGCTAAAGATCTTAATCCTCCCCACCAATTAAGTGGTTACCGTAAGACCTTAAAAGCCTTCACAGCACTGCACAATGCGCAGGCCTCAGCCTTCTCTGCCATTGTTTTAAAAATGGAGCACAAGAAGAGAGTTGGCCTGTGTTTTTGCTCTAGATGTATGTGTGTGTGTGTGTGTGTGTGTGTGTGTGTGTGTGTGTGTGTGTGTGTGTGTGTGTGTAAGAGTGAGAGCAAGAGAGAGAGAGAGAGGGAGAGGGGGAGAGGGAGAGAAGGGGAGAGAGAGAGAGAGAATGATAACATTAAATCTAGGTAGGATTTTAACGTTTGGCTATGGGGTAAAGCAGCCCTGTATGTGTCAATATATAGAAAAGTAATCTCCCTGTTGTCTGGCGGCAATCCCCTAAGCCCCTGTGTTGTATGCATGTACACAGCCGTCCTGGCTGTCAGGAGCAGAGGAAGAGAGATAGTCAGGGAGAAAGAGAGATAGGCAGGGAGAAAGAGAAAGGGTGAAACTGAGAGACAGTTGGGGAGAGAGGAAGAAAGGGGGGAGGAAGACAGAGGCGAGAGAGAGAGATTGGGAGATAGAAAAAGAGAGGGAAGGAGACAGCGAGGAGTGGGTAGGAGGGAACCATAGCGAGAGCAGAGGATTGTGGGATTGTGGAGTGGGCTTTTGGAAGCTTAGAGGCTGGGAGGCCCGTGTTAGCTATCTTAGCTATGTTAGCTATGCGGGTCGCTATGACACACAGAAGCACTTCCTCTGACCTCTGACCTCCTGCTCTCATTCCAACACCTCGTTTGCTTTCTTGACAGGTTCTAGAAGCTTCCAGAAATGCAAAGAGTTCACAGCTTTAAGAATCGAGTGTTTTTGCATAAATCCATTTATTAAGCGGCTTCAGTTCTTCCACACTGGGGAAACTGATGGCTCATCTTGAATAGGTTCGCTCAGTGGGGTTTAAGAAAGAACAGATGATGGCCTTTTCTGAGGTTTGGCTGTCCTAGAGTCCTAGAGTGACAATATAGTATTCCCACTCATCTCAAAACTGTTTATTGCCAGCCCATGGGTTTTTTAAACAGCGTTAAAAAAAAAAAACGGACTATGTGATGATCTTTATGCAAACTAGAGGTGAGGTTGTGTCGGGCTCAGCAGATTCTCCCGTCAGCATTTTCCACCGAATTTCATCGACTCCTGCACACATCTGAGGCTCCTGAGGGCCGCTGCCCCACGCCCTCCCGCGCCGTACCCATCCAGCTCCTGTGCCACGCTGCCTGAAACGCTGACGCATCTTTCAGGCGGCCACAAGGCGCCGGCGTACGCGCCCTCTTGATCGAGACATTTACATTTGCTAGCAGCCGGTTCTTGAGAGGATTCACCACGAGAGGTGCCTGTGCCTGTCACTGACCTCCTACTCCTCATGTGAGTGTGTGTGTGTGTGTGTGTGTGTGTGTGTGTGTGTGTGTGTGTGTGTGTGTGTGTGTGTGTGTGAATGTGTGTGAGAGTGTGTTTGATCTGTATGTGTGTGCGAGTGTGTGTGTGTGTGTGTGTGACAGTGTGTTTGATCATGTGTGTGCAAGTGTGTGTGTGTGTGTATGTGTATGTGTGTGAGAGTGTGTGTGTTGTGAGGGAGGGGGATTTGGGGTTAGTGGAATATTCATGAAGTAATTAGAGGGGCAGTAATTAATTCCCCATGAATAATTAACAAATTGGTGACACACATGGAGACACTTGTCTGTTTGTTTTACTTGGATGATCAGGGCTAAGTCTCGGTGTGGGTGGTGCAAGGCTGCCCCCTGGTGTTGGTCATGGGTATTTTCTGATCACCGTTAGAATCTCTCAATAGCAGTAGTTTATGCTTTGTCATGTTTGCGTAACACTTGTAGTGGTTTGATGCATAATAAGTGTACTTCATAATAAATGATGCATCACTCTCCAGTTCCATGTATATGTCAGTGAGCCTTACGCTTTGATCCACCATCTCAGTGTTGTTGCTGTATTATAACAATACAATTGATGATTCTTCATTGTAACAACACTTCCTCTTCTGTTCTTTAATAGTATTTTTCACCTTACCTCAACAACCCCAGTTGTGTCCTCATTCGTAACTGTTATATATTTAAGACTGCATTCCTTAGTGTACCTTACTTCATGTACCTACAGTGGGGAAAAAAAGTATTTGAACCCCTGCCGATTTGGCAAGTTTGGCCACTTGCAAAGAAATGTGTGATCTATAATTGTAATGGTAGGTGTATTTTAACAGTGAGAAATAGATTATCAACAAACAAATCCAGAAAACTGCATTTTATAACATTTATGACTTCATTTGTATTTGATGCAGAAAATTAGTATTTGAACCCCCAAGCAAACAGCAAGAATTCTGGCTCCCAATGACCAGTTATGTGCCCAAGAAGCACACAGATTAGTCCTCATTAGGCCTAACAAGGTACACCTGATCTCAACTGGTGACGTGTATAAAAGAAACCTGTCCAAAGAATCATACTTCACACCTTCAACCTCACCACCATGGGCAAGACCAAAGAGTTGACCAAGGACGTCAGAGATAAGATTGTAGACCTGCACAAGGCTGGAATGGGTTACAAAACCATCGGCAAGCAGCTTGGTGAGAAGCAGACAACTATTGGTGCGATTATTCGTAAATGGAAGCAACACCAAACAACTGTCCATCGCTCTAGGTCTAGGGCTCCATGCAAGATATCCCCTTGTGCGGTATCGGTGATCATCCGAAAGGTGCAGAATAACCCCAGAACTACACAGGGGGAGCTTGTGAATGATCTCAAGGCAGCTGGGACCACAGTCACCAAGAAAACCATTGGCAACACACTACGCCGTAATGGTTTGAAGTACTGCAGAACTCGCAAGGTCCCCCTGCTCAAGGAAGCACATGTACAGGGCCGTCTGAAGTTTGCCAATGAACACTTGAATGATTCTAAGGAGGATTGGGAGACAGGATGTGGTCAGATAAGACCAAAATCAAGCTCTTTGGCATCAACTCGACTTGCCGCGTTTGGAGGGGGAAGAATGCTGAATATGACACCATCCCCACCGTCAAGCATGGAGGTGGAAACATTATGCTTTGGGGCTGTTTCTCTGCCAAGAGTACAGGACGACTCCACTGCATCGAGGGGACTATGGATGGGGCCATGTAATGTGGAATATTGGGCTTGAACCTCATTCCCTCATTCCCTCATTCCCTCCCATTGAAAACGCAACCTTAAGGATTTGGAGAGGATCTGCAAAGAGGAGTGGACCAAAATCCCTCCTGAGATGTTTGTAAACCTGGTGACCAACTACAAGAAAAGTCTGACGTCTGTGCTTGCCAACAAGGGTTATTCCACCAAGTACTAAGTCATGTTTTGCTAGGGGTTCAAATACTTATTTTCTGCATCAAATGCAAATTAAGTCATAAATGTTATAAAATGCAGTTTTCTGGATTTTTTTGTTGATATTCTGTTTCTCACTGTTAAAATACACCTACTATTACAATTATAGATCACACATTTCTTTGGAAGTGGCCAAACTTGCGAAATCGGCAGGGGTTCAAATACTTATTTTCCCCACTGTAGTTTTATTTCAATTTCCATGCATTTCTACAGCTATATTAATCCATTGTATTATTTGACTGATATATTGCTAAATACTGTTAAATGCTTTGTGTATCCTGTTGTTAAAACATGCTATACAAATTAAGCTTGTTACATCTGACCACTAGTCAGAATGTGTGGTTAATCTTTGTTAGTGAATATATGACACCATCGAATCATTTTAATGAGGTTACAGATTCAGGAAAAACAAGTCCATCTTGCTGAGTTCAGATCAAGTTGGCGGAGATGTTAGTAGTTTAGATATACCACTACTCTTTGTGTGAATGGATTGGCATAGATGTTAGTAGTTGAGATATAGCACTAGTCTTTGTGTGTCTTTGTCATGTCCGGCTCACAGACATGACAAATAACAGACGTTCACAGAGTTTAAAAGCCAAAACACTAAGGATTTATTACAGTTAGCCAGGACACTAACAGCCCAAGCTACGGTGAGGTGTGGCAGTCAGTGAGTCAGTAAGCGTTAGCGTGTATGCCTGGATGCTAGGTCAGTAAGTGGAGTGTTGTATTGTGAAAAGTACGCAAAGATGAACATGGCACGAGCAGAGCGTAGGGAGCAAAGTTTCCCTTGTCTCTCTCTGTCAGAATCTCTGTCTGAAGCTCTGTCAGATTCTCCTTCAATCTCCTTTGGAATCAGTGGGATGTGCTCTTATAGTACCGGTCCCAGGTGTTCCCAATCACTGATGAGCTGAACACACCTGCTGGGCATCTGCAAGACAAACACACAGACAGACAAACCGCCAGCCCAGCAACCAAAAGAGGCAGGGTCGTCACACCCTCCCCCATAAGAACGGGGTCCTAACAGGAACCCCGAGAAACAAACAATTTTTAAAAGGAACATACCACCTGCAAGCAACACTCCCCCTCAACCTTGGGCTCATTTTAGCTGCATAAGGAAGATGAGAGGTTAATACCACACAGTTTTAAAATGACACAAACCCGCCCAGACTCAGGCACTACACAACAGGGCCCTGAGTCAACCTAACATGCCTGAATCCCAGACACTACTTTTCACACCCACCTACCTAATGCACAGACACTCTTACACACCAGCAGGCCTGATACACAGACCCTACCTTACTTGCCTGATGCACAGACACTCTTACACACCAGCAGGCCTGATACACAGACCCTACCTTACTTGCCTGATGCACAGACACTCTTACACCCCAGCAGGCCTGATACACAGACACTGCCTTACTTGCCTGATGCACAGACACTCTTACACCCCAGCAGGCCTGATACACAGACACTGCCTTACTTGCCTGATGCACAGACACTCTTACACCCCAGCAGGCCTGATACACAGACACTGCCTTACTTGCCTGATGCACAGACACTCTTACACCCCAGCAGGCCTGATACACAGACACTGCCTTACTTGCCTGATGCACAGACACTCTTACACACTAATTTACACACTAACATGCCTGAGTCACAAACGTGAGGCTCTTCCCTCTCCGTCACTGCCACTGACCGAGGGGGAGAACTCCTTCCACCGGCAACGCAGGGCGCCCTGCGATGCACACTTCCCCCTTTTTTCCTTTTTTTTTCCTTAAAACCCCAGACCATTGGAACACAGTAGTCAACACGCTGGCTGTAACACGGCAAACAAGAGCGTCCCCTCTATCTGCTTACAAAATACTACCTAACTCCAACCCTGGTCTTCATGAGGTTACTCGCGGTGGGTATTTATGCACTAGTGACCGCTGGCCTGAGGAAGCGACCAGTTACTGGCAACAACCCCACCACCACGGACATGCTCCCGAGACAAAAGCTCTAACCGCTTTCACCCCAACACTACACAAAAAAACAAACCAGCGAAACTCAAAGGAGCAACGCTACTGTGCCTAACAGGGGGAAAATAGCATTTAGCTCCAACACCATTACACCAGCGCATCAACTTACCTTCCTTAGGTCAAACAGTATTCCAAATCCTGCCCAGCCAAAACTAGACAACCAGCTAACTTGCACCACCAAACTAACTTCCGAATTCAAACAGGACGAGCCCCCAATTTGTCATGTCCGGCTCACAGACATGACAAATAACAGACGTTCACAGAGTTTAAAAGCCAAAACACTAAGGATTTATTACAGTTAGCCAGGACACTAACAGCCCAAGCTACGGTGAGGTGTGGCAGTCAGTGAGTCAGTAAGCGTTAGCGTGTATGCCTGGATGCTAGGTCAGTAAGTGGAGTGTTGTATTGTGAAAAGTACGCAAAGATGAACATGGCACGAGCAGAGCGTAGGGAGCAAAGTTTCCCTTGTCTCTCTCTGTCAGAATCTCTGTCTGAAGCTCTGTCAGATTCTCCTTCAATCTCCTTTGGAATCAGTGGGATGTGCTCTTATAGTACCGGTCCCAGGTGTTCCCAATCACTGATGAGCTGAACACACCTGCTGGGCATCTGCAAGACAACCACACAGACAGACAAACCGCCAGCCCAGCAACCAAAAGAGGCAGGGTCGTCACAGAATGGATTTAGTAGTTTAGATATGGCCTTGGCACCGCCAGATGAAACAACAAATTATTTTGTACAAAGTATTTGCAAAATGTGGTCATAACATATAGTCTTTAAGAAAGAAATGCATATAACATATTGAAAACACATTAAACCAGTTACGTGTCAATAATATGCTCTGTCTGTGGTATATAATTTGGTGGTATATTACTCTTTATAATTGCTTAATTAAGTGAACCAGGCATCACACTATTGGCCTACGTGATGTGTGGGTATTTAATTGCATGGGCTGCTCAACTAGCATTAGTAATTACATTATAGATTAATTGTGAGACTATTCATCACTGCCAAGCGCTCTCCACACACGTGCTCTTACATGCTCTAACACACACATGATCTAACACACACATGCTCTTACACACACACATGCTCTAACACACACACACATTCTCTAACACACACATGCTCTAACACACACATTCTCTTACACACACATGCTCTTACACACACATGCTCTTACACACACATGCTCTAACACACACACACATGCTCTTACACACACATGCTAACACACGCATGCTCTTACACACACATGCTCTAACACACACGTGCTCTTACACATACGCTCTTACACACACATGCTCTTACACACACATGCTCTAAGACACACACACACATGCTCTAACACACACGTGCTCTTACACACACACGCTCTAACACACACATGCTCTTACACACACACATGCTCTTACACACACATGCTCTTACACACACACATGCTCTAACACACACATGCTCTGGTATTGGTACAAGAGTTAAAATGATTGGAAAAAACTGTAAGAGAGTGAGCCTTTGTGCACTTGCTGGCTTGCATGTTAGTGTTTGTGGTATGAAGTGTAGCTGTCCTCATCACAAATCACTCGTTACCCACCAGCCTCTATATGGTTTGTGATCTCAACCACCAGTTCTCATACTACAACCGCCCACAGGCATGCAAACATGTGTGTATAGGCTCCACCGGACATATTTCCAGTCAATGTGATTATTTATGGCTGTTGACAATACAATGAAGAATCACTTTGGGTAATTTAGAAGACTGCAACATGTGTTGACTGACAGACACTTCTTCTTCAGGTAAGTCTAGTTTACAGTGATGAAATGGACATGTAAGTGATTAGTGGCATGTTTGCCCTGATGGATAGATTCATGAGCTAAAATGGGGTGACATTGCATGATAAATTCTTAATTCTAATCTTCTGTATATACTAGTGGAGAGACTTGTGCCATACAGATGAAAAACCATGAAATAGTGTCGAAGGACAATCATGGCAGGCCATTATCTGTCTTTTTAATTGTAATTGCAATGTTTTTGTTGTTGTTGCTATGGAATGAAACTTCTGACATATTTCTTTTAAAATGGTAATGTTGGTAACATTTCCTCACATGCTTGTGATGCCTAACTTGCCGAAATGGAAAGTAATAATATGCTGTTGTGCACTGGCATAACTTCACAGTTCATATTCAGATTATAAAACAACGACATGAAATTTTAACCTTTTAAACAATCGCTAGGTTGCAAATTCACATGGACATATTTGATCACACTTCACATAGTCCATTTTACAATTTAAATATAGATAAGAAACTTATATGATAAGAAACAGTGCATTAATATTACCTTAACTGAAAATTAATAAGGTCTAACTGCACTTTCGAGTAAAATCCAGAATCGAATAACCAAAATAATATTTATTTTTATACTATTTATAAAAAACCTCAGACTTGTGGACATGTAAGATAGACTTTGTTAATTCTCAGTTGACGATTTGTGCAAACGTAAAACAAGGATTAATGTTAGTGTAGATGTACACAGAGTGGCTCCGACCTCTACTTTCCATTGAACAGTTAACTGAGTGTTGAGGTTGTCACACACAACACAGCCATTTATGAGCAGTAACACAACAACAACACAGCCATTTATGAGCAGTAACACAACACAGCCTTTAACTTTATGAATAATACATTCATTAAAAAATGTCTTCTGTCATGTTCTGCATCCAATTTAACATGTACAGCATATCTGCATAAGTTGTATCATTTTAGTAATTTCACTGTCATTGGATAGGCTGGAGTGAGCCCCCCCTGGGGGGTATTCGTCGTAGCTCGCTAAGCGGTTTAGCGAGCTAATTTTCAGGCTAAGATAAAAAACGCCCCTCTTTTTGGTTCGTGGAAGCAACTTTTGATAAATCACCATAGTTACATATCGATTAGCACTAACCTGCTCCAGGGCAGGCTAACTTAAGTGTAGCTGGATAAGCTTGCCACACCCCCGGAAAAAGGAGGGATCCCATTGACCAAGGACTGATATTAGATAGTTAATAAGATTAGCGGAGGGAGAGAGTTCTTTGCAATCGCCAAGATCAATTATTCTTGTATGAGCGCTACCGATTCAGCCGACAAGGAATCATTCATTTACAAGACCTTCTCGAGTCATTTATTGCAAACACCACAGTCGAACATTGACTGTCTTGCGCTTTTTTGCGAGTGGTACATTTTTGTAGTGTCGGTGATGCGGAGAACAAAGCACTCATAATTATATGAGCGTTATTAGTAGCCTACACCATAGCATATCATTATTGTAGAAAATGATTAAGGTGGACTCATGATAAGAATAGAGAGAAATACAGACAATTTATTTTCACTGCTTCAATTTATTGCATTTGTTATTAATACATTTAGTCATTTAACAGACGCTTTTATTCAAAGCGACTTACAAGAATATGTAGAACTATATCGAGGAAGGAGGTGAGGGGATTTGAACTAGCAACCTTGTAGTTTCGAACCGGTAGAGAGATCCTCTGTACTAGTTGACACTTTCCGTCAGATATTCATACATAGATATCACCCTATAAACATCCCAACACACCTTGCTCTCACAGCGGTGGCGGTGTTGAATTTTGCCATGATTATGGTCTTGTATTCTTCATAAGCGTTCATGTTCATCTCCTGCTGGCCAGCGGAGAAAAAAAGAGCAATTTTCTTTGAGTTTAGAACCATTATACCGCTAGAAAATCATTGTTTTGGTGATCGACCTTTCCTGCCTTTTGAAGTAGGACGTGCACGCGCAAATGCCCCGGTAAGTTTAGCCTGGTTGAAATTAACCACATGATTTGGATGCGGATCAGCCGTTAACGAACCGATATTTGCTGTTCTCAATCAGCTCGCTAATCTTAACGGGCTAAAAGGCCAATTGATTAACTTAGCTTCAATCCTACGACGAACGTACCCCTGATCTGTCCCATGTAGTTATACTACAGATAGACTAGATAGATAGATAGATTGATGGATAGATGGATACTTTATTAGATAGTGTAGAATATAAGAGATTAAGTATGTGCAAACTACAGGAAGACTGTGAATGAAAGAAGGGTTACCTAGAGAATAGAAGAGATAAAATAATAACACTAAAAAAAGAACAATAATAACAATAATAATTTCTGTGAAAGTCAAGTGAGTGGTTTAGATGGACTGACCAAGGTAAAGTGTGGCGACTCAGATCAGGTGACTGAAATGGATCTCCAGTTTGGAGTCACTAGGTGGCACATCAATGGTGTGTTAAACAGCACTCTTTCTAAACCAGCTCCACAAACTTGAGCTATGTGCCACTGCTGCCCCTGTTCCAGTGGGACCACCAGGCGCTCCACACCATGGGCTTTGAATGAAGTGTAGGCTAACGTGAGGCGCTCCACACCATGGGCTTTGATTGAAGTTTAGGCCAACGTGAGGCGCTCCACACCATGGGCTTTGAATGAAGTTTAGGCCAACGTGAGGCTCGTGCTGATGTCACGTCATAAATGCTTCCCCTTGCAATGCCTTCAGCAGAACAATAGTAGTACCTTCTCCAGTAGAGGTGTGTGAACATGCATGTGTGGCTGAGCCATCTGGTGGCTTTGGTACAGACAGGAACAGGATGTGGTAAAAAGACAAGCAAGGTTTTCAGTGAACACCGCACATATAGCGACCACCCTTGGATGAACTCAGAAATACAAACAGTATGTCTCCTTAGACATTATACCTTTATCTTGCTGTTATATTGAAACTGTATCCAACAAGTCCAATTACATGTTTCAGGTGTATTCCCTCTTTTTAAAGCTATGTGGCAGACTATGCAGATTAAGTTTTTCCTCATTGGTAAGTTAAGTTTAATAAAAATAAATGACTCTCTTTAGCTTACTTTTGCTTCAATCCTCTGTCAGACAATCAGTTAATGTCATCATTTCAGAAACCTGCTTGTGGCAGATGTAATATACCGCAATTATTTGTGATGGATTTATCAGTGAGCATGAGACAATATAAATGAATTACTGTAGTATGGCACTACAGTAAGTTTATAGATAATATATATTTAAAAATTGTATGGACTTTAGCAACACTATTTTAATTCTGAGTTGCTAACACTATATAACATTACCTATCTCTATTTTTTGTTTATTGTGTGCATTTGTGTGTATGTGTAGTCTCCTCCATCTATGTTGTCCAAAGCTGTGTGCGGACCGTACCTCAATGCACGGCTACTCGAGGGTCCAACGTTAACCTGACCTGTAACTTCTCTCAGTGTGGGTCTCTGGGTCCAATGGACACGGTAGAATGGGAGTTTCAGGTGAGAGTACATGAAGCACCAACCACAGAGCAGTTCATTCAGACTGACACCTAAAACTTTAAAGCTCTCTTTGGGTGAAGAATATTTGTTTTTCTCAGCAAAAGCCATGAAACGGCAACAAAATCATTGAAAGAGATATTTTGGAGGAATGAATCCCTCCTCTGTGCTTTGGGGTCCTGTTTGTCCTATCGGGATTTATTTTCCAATACTGGGCATTACTATACATTATCACTCACTAAATCTAGACAGGACGAACAGGCCCACCGACGCACAGCAGACTATACATTATCACTCACTAAATCTAGACAGGATGAACAGGCCCACCGATGCGCAGCGGACTCTGCATTTTCCCTTACCTAAAATATATATGAAATATTCAATATAAAATCCCACGTTATGTGTAAAAGGACCCTTTATTTGGTAACATACTTCCCATGACTGCTTTATTTAAGGATGAGCTGTAGAGATATGTGATTAAAAAAAAAAGTGAATTTGATTGAAAAAAGCCAACGTGAGATTTTTCTCACAGTCACAGGGTTCAAATTCCTCGGATCACATCATTGACCAAGGGATCAAGCCGTCTTGGCTCAGTGTTCATTTCACTGGGAATGTGTCCTTGGGTGATTTCTCCATCCTGCTGCTTGCCATTGAGCCCAAGCACAGCGGAACATACAAGTGTAGGCTTCGACTTAATGGACACATCCATAAAAACTTCACAAATGTCACCATTCGTACGGGTCAGATATTTTCATATTATTTCTCTCTCATAAATTAATGGGTGGAATTTTTAGTTGTGGTGAAACATTCAGCTGTTTTATTCCTAAATTAATGTATTCACAATTTGTTAAGTTTTGACATTATCAAATCAAAAAGATACCTGTATCAAAAACTTTTATAGTTGATCTTATATGTCTACTGATTAAAAAAAAAATATTGTTAGTATTTAATAATTATTCTAATCTCTTAGACAGACGTTTTGGACATATTGTCCCTGCACCGCATCCTGATGACCCCAGTGTTACCGAATCGTCATGGCAACTAGGTCTATGTGGTGTCATCATCTTGCTCTTCCTGGTGGGCGGAGCTCGAGTGGGAATGTGGGCACGGCATAGAAATGCAACCAATCAGCAACCAGTTGCACAAAGGTACTTGACCCAAAAACAAGTGTGTTGAAGTTTGAGTGTGCAACAATGTCTTCCATATATGTCTTTATGTCTTATACCATGTCTTATATATTTATGTCCTATGTCTTTATGTCTTATATCATGTCTGTTTGTTTTACTTGGATGTTCAGGGCTAAGTCTCGGTGTGGGTGGTGCAAGGCTGCCCCCTGGTGATGGCCATGGGTACTTCCTGATCACAGTTAGAATCTCTCAATAGCAGTAGTTTATGCTTTGTCATGTTTGCGTAACACTTGTAGTGGTTTGATGCATAATAAGTGTACTTCATAATAAATGATGCATCACTCTCCAGTTCCATGTAGATGTCAGTGAGCCTTACGCTTTGATCCATCATCTCAGTGTTGTTGCTGTATTATAACAATACAATTGATGATTCTTCATTGTAACGACACTTCCTCTTCTGTTCTTTAATAGTATTTTTCACCTCACCTCAACTGTCAAGGATTTGCAGGAAGGGACCCAATCGCAGACCAAGGAGGTATTCGTTGTACGTGGTTTAGTGACAAACCTGGATAAATTAACTCAGAGTAAGTGGTAAAACTCCTAATAGAAGAGCCCTCTGACGTTGTTTTGCTAGGAGAATGAACCAATGGGGGTTATTTTATTAGGAGGTTTACCACTTAATCTGAGTTAACTTATCCAGGTTTGTCTCTAAACCACGTACGACAAATACCCCCCAGATGCAGGGACAGTTCAAGGTTTATTTACAAAAGGTTTATACGCAAAAGTCCAAAAGGAAAACACACAAAAGATCTGGGCTAAAACTAGAATTTCCAAAACACAGAAGATCTCAACTTAGGGACCCAAACACAGGCAGAGCAAAAACATGGAAGCAAGGCAGAGCAGGAATACAGGAAAGTACACAGCTAAACAGGACAGAACTCCCACCATGCTTTAATTCAGGGGTTTTCAACCGGGGGTCAGTGGCCCCCTGGTGGTCCGCGAAGGCATTGCAGGGGGTCCGCGACATGAGCCTATGTTGATCAGTTCACCATTGAATTTTTTTATTTTTATAAATTCGCTTTGATATTTCAACACATTTTCCAGATTACTCTTGAATATCGTGAAAAATATCGAAGAAATTACAAGTGCTACAGGCGGAATATGTGTGCAGTTAGTGATCTACCCTGATAACTGCACATATTTATTTATTGTTATAGGCAGAATATCTGTGCAGGGGGAGGCGGCATGGTGGCGGCTAGCGAAGCACCGTGATAATTTCACATATTTAAGTGTTATAGGCAGAATATCTGTGCCGGGGGAGGGGGAGTGGCGGCGGCGGTTACAAACACACGCGCGTGCAGGCACATCAGTGGGCCGCAAATTACTTTCTAGTCAGAATGGTGGTCCCTGGGACAAAACCAGTTGAAAACCCCTGCTTTAATTAATACATAAATGAATGAATGACGAACCCACGCGAAACACAAGACAGACTGAACTTAAATAACAGAGGGGGAACTAGACAACCAGACACAGGTGAACTAAACAAGGGGAATTAACAAGACACAGGAGAAACCAATCAGGGAAACAAACAGGGTGATTAACGAGGCAGGTGTGGTAGGTGAAGGAAAAAAACAGGACGTGGTGGAAGGCAGGTAGGGGCGGAGTTCAGAATGACAACTAAGGAGCACGTGGAAATAATAAACAATCACATGGCATAACAAACACACACAAGAAGCACATGACAAAATAGACAAACACAAAACAGACAGAGCAGGATCCTGACACTCAACAACCCCAGTTGTGTCCTCATTCTTAACTGTTTATATTTAGTGTACTGTACGATACTTCATATATGTTGTTTTATTTCAATTTCCATGCCTTTCAACAGCTATGTTATTCCATCTTATCATTTGACTGATATTATTCATGTTATCATTTGATACAAATATTAAATATTGCTAAATGCTGTTAAATGCTTTGTGTATCCTGTTGTTAAAACATGCTTTACAAATAAAGCTTATCTGACCACAAAGAATAATGTGTGGTTAATCTTTGTTAGTGAATATACAGTATGACACCATCGAATCATTTTAATGAGGTTACAGATTCAGGAAAAACAAGTCCATCTTGATGAGTTCAAATCAAGTTGGCGGAGATGTTAGTAGTTTAGATATACCACTACTCTTTATGTGAATGGATTGGCATAGATGTTAGTAGTTGAGATACATCACTACTCTTTGTGTGAATGGATTGGGTAGTTTAGATATAGCACTACTCTTTGTGTGAATAGATTGAGTAGTTTAGATATACCACTACTCTTTGTGTGAATGGATTGAGTGGTTGAGCAGTCCACCCGTTGCTAGACCCAGTGTGCTTTCTCTGTCCCTTCAGGACCTGAATGGAGAGAGAGGGGGAGAGAGCGCACAACAAAATGAGGACATTAGGAGAATCTATTTTTAAAAAGGTTGGCAAGGTCTTCCTCGAGCTTCTGCTAGCGCCCAGTGAGGAGAGGCGTTCATACCTCACTGGAGATAATGAGGAATGCCTCGTACAATGCGTGACCTCCTGCCAAAAACAGAGAGACAGCCAATACATGTACACATGCATGTTTTGTGTGTATGTTCAAAGTTCAAAGTTCAAAGATGTTAATGTTATGTTAATGTTAATGAACTACTTCCTTTATTATAACCTTATTTTCCACTCGTTCCCCCTCCTCCCTTTCCCTTCTGTTGTTTCTGGAGTATCTTGGGTATATGAGAGTGTGTGAGTGAGAGAGGGAGAGTGAGTGAGTGAGTGAGTGAGTGAGTGAGTCAGTGAGTGAGGGAGGGAGGAACCATGAGTAGACTCCGTGGACAAAGAGCCCGTGACCGAGAGGGTCCATCAGAAAACTAGCAGATGAGAGAGAGAGAGAGAGAGAGAGAGAGAGAGAGAGAGAGAGAGAGAAAGAGAAAGAGAAAGAGAGAGAGTGAGTGAGGAACCATGAATAGACTCCGTGGACAAAGAGCCAGTGACAGAGAGGGTCCATCAGAACACTAGCAGATACTCCACTCAGTGGGACCTCACCTGCGCAGTAGTAACAGGTTCCATTATGACCACCCTGCAATCATCTCCCAAACAGCAGAGGGGGCTGGAGAGCTCTGAAGGAGATGAAACACTCAAGTCCTGCGGCAAAATGCTGAGGAAATGATTGAGGAGAGAAAGCAGCTGATTTGTTCCATTTAGGACATAAAGCAGTGCCCCGTATTGCTTCCATGTGTCAATACATGCATTTCTGTTGAGGGAAAAAGTTATAAAAAAAATGCTGGTTAGAAATGAGAAGCAGAGGGTAAGGTTTTATTAGATGATGATTGATTAGTCATGCAATCAAATCCATCAGCAGTCACAAGTCACAAGTCACAAGTCTTTTATTGTCAGATGCACAGAATGACACAGGGTCAGACTGGGCACTGAAATTCTTAGGACAAGGCCCCACACAACAACCTACCATAGCATAACATAGCAAACATAATATGACATAACATAACATGACATACACTCTGTACAAGTACTCTGAACATAATTTACATGTAATAACATATAATAACCTTACTAAATATACAAGATAAATATACAATACAATATGCTAAAACATATACCAACCTATACATATAATACTAACATATATACATATAACATATAATACACATATAGTAACATATAATAAACTAAACTACAGACAAGTGGGAGTAGCAGGTAGTGCAATAATTCTGATAAATATGCATTTGTCGTGTAAAAGACAGTATGTAAGTGTAAGTACAAGCAGTAATTTGAAAGTGACAGTGTATGTAAGTGACGAGTGCAAAAGTGTCGATAGTGTGTCAATGTCCATTTAGCAGCCTGATGGCTCTCGGGAAGAAACTGTTCTCCAGTCTGCGTGTGCGAGACCGGATACTACGGTACCGCCTTCCAGAAGGCAGCGGGGTGAAAAGTCTGAAGGCTGGATGATAGCAGTCTAATTCTAATGCACACCTATGCAAAGCTATTGAATGCATTAGAACAAAAGGTCATATTGTCCTTTTTTATAACAGTTCAATTATTCTTGCATTTAAAATCATTTTCAAAGTAGATACTACTTACATATATATCATTATGTGTGGAACATTATTTTTGTTTTAGCACTGTTCCATTGGGTGAAACTATGAACACAATGAAATGCTTCAACGTGCTCAGCGCAAACGTTAAAGAACAAAGATTTATGCTGAATTGATCTCCAAAGCTGTAAATCGTGTGACCAGTATACCATTTCACTGAAAACATTAGTTCTGTGAAATGAATCACAATGAGTTTGAATGCTGCTGATGTACCTGAGGTTTACAAATTGATGGTTTTGCAACAGCAGAACCATGTAATGTGTAAACACCACCAGAAGAGATACTGATGCAACTACTTGTGCTAGCACCCATTTGGTTCTTAGCTTCATTGCTAATGTGAACCTCTCCCATATGATGGGTCTTCAGGTGTCAGTACTGGACTCAGGTTAAAGGTTATAAGCACTTTGAGCTGCATTTAAAGCACTTTGAGCTGCATTCTTTTGCATGAAAGGTGCTATATAAATAAAGTGTGTTATTATTATTATTATAAAGGTTACATAGGTTACATTTATTTGTGAATCATATTGATCCAGACATTTTATAACGTATTATGAACTTGCCTTTTGTCTTCATATTGCTTGTGTAACCCCCCAATGGGGTTATTTGGGGGCCCCAATCCATGAGGGTTACATAGGTTAACTACAACACCAATCTTTACGTTAGAAGGAGAAGGAGAGTAACCACACAAGATGTTGGTTCTGCAGCTCTGGAGTTCATGGTTTTATTTAAATACTCACAAAAATAAAAATAGCCCTGAATGTTTCCCTAAGCAAAAGAACGATGTGAAACTATCCCCCTGCATGTCCAGCTCTTCCACTTTCATTTGTTATGAAGCAGAAGTTGAGGTTTAGAGAACAGAATAGTCATCCGTGGAGCCTGACCACCAGACCACTGATAACAGTCCAGAGCATGTGACCGTCCAAAACCCACAGGCCCCATCGGACTCAGCCGCTCCGCTGTCTCAGCAGGCACAGTAGTTTGCAATGGATTCAATTAGTATTGTTTCACAATTCAAACTAAACCTCCATCTGTGATCAAAAACTACAAAGGAGTCGTTGGCCTGCAGACTTAAGCCAGTAACTTTCAGCATCAGCTGAGATGTCCACAGGAACAGGGTAAAGGGTATTGTATGTGGCTGTTTATAGAGTTGTTCTTGAGGGAAGGCCTATTTCATTCAAGAGAATGTTTACACCAAATGACCACAAGGTCAAAGATTATTGTATAATAAAAAAATGATTTTGTTTCTCTTTCTTTTATATATATATATACACAAAAAAGATACCCATCTCTCTCTCTCTCTCTCACACACACACACACACACACACACAGACTCACACAAAAACATGTGAAACACACTTACACACATAGAGAAAGAGTGAGCCTTCATCATAATATGTACTCTGTGTTGTGAGTGTTGCCTGCCTGAGTGAGGCTGTGTATTATTTCCAAATTCTAGCTGACACTATGACTGCGGGACAGACAGAGATAAAACGTGTATTATTAAGAAAAGCAGAAGTTGGTCTCTCTGCATGGCTCTGATAAAGGTTGGCAAATAGATATTAGATAGCAGACCTACAGCAAAGAGAGCCAAGGACACTCAGGCTTTTTCTGTGAGTAGACTGCAGATACAGACATCTCTATATTAAGAGAGTGAGCCTTTGTGCACTTGCTGGCTTGCATGTTAGTGCTTGTGGTATGAAGTGTAGCTGTCCTCATCACAAACCACTCGCTACCCACCTATACGGTTTGTGATCTCAACCACTAGTTCTCATACTACAACCGCCCACATGCATGCAAACATGTGTGTATAGGCTCCACCTGACATATTTCCAGTCTAGTGTGATCTTTATGGCTGTTGACAATACAATGAAGAATCACTTTGGGTAATTTAGAAGACTGCAACATGTGTTGACTGACAGACACTTCTTCTTCAGGTAAGTCTAGTTTACAGTGATGAAATGCACTGACGGGTAGATGCATGAGCTAATATGGGGTAAAATTGCATGATAAATTCTTAATTCTAAGCTTCTGTATATAGTGGAGTGACTTGTGCCATACAGATGAAAAAACATGAAATAGTGTCGAAGGACAATCATGGCAGGCCATTATCTGTCTTTGTAAGTCTTGGTCTTTGTAATTATAATTGCAATTTTGTTGTTGTTGTTGCTATGGTATGAAACTTCTGACATATTTCTTTTAAAATGGTAATGTTGGTAACATTTCCTCACATGCTTGTGATGCCTAACTTGCCGAAATGGAAAGTAATAATATGCTGTTGTGCACTGGCATAACTTCACAGTTCATATTCAGATTATAAAACAACGACATGAAATTTTAACCTTTTAAACAATCGCTAGGTTGCAAATCGCATGGACATATTCAATCACACTTCACATAGTCCGTTTTACAATGTAAATATAGATAAGAACCTTTTATGATAAGAAACAGTGCATTAATATGATGTCAACTGAGAAATAACAAGGTCCAACTGCACTTTTGAGAACAATGTTCAAAAATTATTGAAAATCAAGAAGGACAGAAAATCCAGAATAACCTAAATAATATTTAATTTTATACTATTTTTTTAAAACCTCAGACTTGTGGACATGTATGATAGACTTTGTTAATTCTCAGTGGACAAACATAAAACATAAAACAAGGATTAATGTTAGTGTAGAAGTACACGGAGTGGCTCCGACCCCTACTTTCCATTGAACAGTTAACTGAGTGTTGAGGTTGTCACACACAACACAGCCACTTATGAGCAGTCACACAACACAGCCTTTAACTTTATGACCAGTAACACAACACAGCCTTTAACTTTATGAGCAGTAACACAACACAGCCTTTAACTTTATGAATAATACATTCATTTTTATTTTTCTTCTGTCATGTTCTGCATCCAATTTAACATGTACAGCATATCTGCATAAGTTGTATCATTTTAGTAATTTCACTGTCATTGGATAGGCTGGAGTGAGCCCCCCCTGATCTGTCCCATGTAGTTATACTACAGATAGACTAGATAGATGGATAGATAGATCGATGGATAGATGGATACTTTATTAGGTAGTGCAGAATATAAAAGATTAAGTATGTGCAAACTACAGGAAGACTGTGAATGAAAGAAGGGTTACCTAGAGAATAGAAGAGATGAAATAATAACACTAAAAAAAGAACAATAATAACAATAATCATTTCTGTGAAAGTCAAGTGAGCGGTTTAGATGGACTGACCAAGGTGAAGTGGGTCGACTCAGGTCAGGTGACTGAAATAGATCTCCAGTTTGAGGTCACAAGGCGGCACATCAATGGGGCGTTAAATCAGCCTTTCTAAACCAGCTCCACAAACTGGAGCTATGTGCCACTGCTGCCCCTGTTCCAGGCGCTCCACACCATGGGCTTTGAATGAAGTTGAGGCTAACGTGAGGCGCTCCACACCATGGGCTTTGAATGAAGTTGAGGCTAACGTGAGGCGCTCCACACCATGGGCTTTGAATGAAGTTTAGGCTAACGTGAGGCACGAGCCCCAAGCACTACACACCGTACAAGTTTAGGCTAAGTTCACGTCATAAATGCTTCCCTGTGCAAAGCCAGTCTTCACCAAATCAATAGTAGCACCTTCTCCAGTAGAAGTGTGTGAACATGCATGTGTGGCTGAGCCATCTGGCGCTTTGGTACAGACAGGAACAGGATGTGGTAAACAGACAAGCGAGGCCTTCAGTGAACACTGCACATATAGCGACCACCCTTGGATGAACTCAGAAATACAAACAGTATGTCTCCTTAGACATTACACCTTTATCTTTCTGTTATATTGAAACTGTATTTAACAAGTCCAATTACATGTTTCAGGTGTATTCCCTCTTTTTAAAACTATGTGGCAGACTATGCAGATTACGTTTTTCTTCATTGGTAAGTTAGGTTTAATAAAAAAAAAAAAATTTCTCTTTATTTTACCTTTGCTTCAATCCTCTGTCAGACAATCAGTTAATGTCATCATTTCAGAAACCTGCTTGTGGCAGATGTGATATACCGCAATCATTTGTGATGGATTTATCAGTGAGCATGTATATAAATGAATTACTGTAGGATGGCACCACAGTAAGCTTATAGTTAATATATATTTAAAAACTGTATGGACTTTAGGAACACTATTTTTATTCTGAGCTGCTAACACTGTCTAACATGACCTATCTGTATTTGTTGTTTATTGTGTGCATTTGTGTGTGTGTGTGTGTAGTCCCCTTTATCTATGTTGTCCAAAGCTGTGTGCGGACAGTACCTCAATGCACGGCCGCTCGGGGGTCCAACGTTAACCTGACCTGTAACTTCTCTCAGTGTGGGTCTCTGGGTCTCATGGACACGGTAGAATGGGAGTTTCAGGTGAGAGTACATGAAGCATGAAGCACCAACCACAGAGCAGTTCATTCGGACTGACACCTGAACCTTTAAAGCTCTATTTGCGTGAAGAATATTAGTTTTTCTCAGGAGAAGCCATGAAACGGGATTTATTTTCCAATACTGACCAGCAGACTATACATTATCACACACTAAATCTAGACAGGACGAACAGGCCCACCGACGCGCAGCAGACTATACATTATCACTCACTAAGTCTAGACAGGACGAAAAGGTGGAGTGGACTGTGCATTATCCCTTACTTAAAATATACTTCAAATATTTCATATAAAATCCCAAGTTATGTATAAAAGGACCTTTCATTTGGTAACAAACTTCCATGACCACTATAATATTTAAGGACAAGCTGTAGAGAGATGTGATAGAAAATTATAAAAAAAAAACTGTGTATTTGATTGAAAAAAGACAACGTTGATTTTTCTCACAGTCACAGGGTTCAAATTCTTCGGATCACATCATTGACCACAGGATCAAGCCGTCTTGGCCTAGTGTTCATTTCACTGGGAATGTGTCCTTGGGTGATTTCTCCATCCTGCTGCTTGCCATTGAGCCTGATCTCAGCGGAACATACAAGTGTAGGCTTCGACTGAATGGACTCATCCATAAAAACTTCACAAATGTCACCATCCGTATGGGTCAGATATTTTAATATTATTTCTCTATCATAAAGACATGGGTGGAATTTCTTAATTTTTAGTCGTGGTGAAACATTCCGCTGTTTTATTCCTAAATCAATGTATTGATTCATTTGTTAAGTTTTGACATTATCAAATCAAAAAGAGATCCATATCAAAAACTTTTATAGCTGACCTTATATGTCTACAGATTTAATATATATATATATACATTATTAGAATAATTATTAAATACTCTCTTAGACAGACGTTTTGGAAGAATTGTCCCTGCATCGAGTCCTGATGACCCCAGTGTTACCGAATCGTCATGGCAACTAGGTATATGTGGTGTCATCATCTTGCTCTTCCTGGTGGGCGGAGCTCTAGTAGGAATGTGGGCACGGCATAGAAAGACAACCAATCAGCAACCAGTTGCACAAAGGTACTTGACACAACAACAAGTGTAATGATGTTTGAGTATGCAACAATGTCTTCCATTTACTTGACACAAAACCCACCATGTTGATGCTAACAAGAGGGGTCTGCACTGGAAGAAATCTTAGTAATCCTCAGAACTCTTTGTCATAATTAACGTCAGATCAGTAGAGGGCATAACAAAACTCCTGTCCTCTGAGAGAGCCTAAGCACATGTATGTGTATGTCTTATATCATGACTTACAGTATGTCTTTATGTCTTATGTGTTTATGTCTTATGTCATGTGTTATGTCATGTCTTATGTGTTTATGTCTTATATCATGTTTACATTTAGCAGACGCTTTTATCCAAAGCGACTTACATATGTGCGACTTACAATGTATACACATTTTACATTTACACTGATGGCACACTGCACATCAGGAGCAATTAGGGGTTCAGTGTCTTGCTCAAGGACACTTCGACAGGGAATCGAACTAGCAACCTTCTGATTACTAAACGACTTCTTTACCTCCTGTACCACTGCCGCCCCACCCGCCTCATGTGTTATGTCATGTCTTATGTCTTTATGTCTTATATCATGTCTTATGTCTTTATGGCTTATACCATGTCTTATATCTTTATGTCATGTCTTCATGTCTTATATCATGTCTTATGTCATGTCTTATGTCATGTCTTATGTCATGTCTTATATCATGTCTTATGTCTTTATGTCTTATACCATGTCTCATATCATGTCTTTATGTCTTATATCATGTCTCATATCATGTCTTCATGTCTTATATCATGTCTTATATCATGTCTTATGTCATGTCTTATGTCATGTCTTATACCATGTCTTATGTCTTCATGTCTTATATCATGTCTCATATCATGTATTCATGTCTTATACCATGTCTTATGTCTTCATGTCTTATATCATGTCTCATATCATGTCTTCATGTCTTATATCATGTCTTATGTCTTCATGTCTTATATCATGTCTTATGTCTTTGTCTTATGTCATGTCTCATATCATGTCTTTATGTCTCATATCATGTCTTTGTCTTATATCTTATACCATGTCTTGTGTCTTTTTGTCTTCTCAGCAGTCAGAATACTGATCCTGGACTGATGCTGACTCCAGTCCAGGACAATCTAAATGCTGCTGATCTCAAGGTACTGTAATTGAATGATCATTTCTCAAACAAGGCGCCATCTTTGTGTACGTTTCTCCTTATCCTGCTCTTCCTTTAATCCTTACCATTTATTCCACAAGTTAGCCTCTTTGGGTCGGAACTGCAAATCAGTGGCTCCCTTCACTGATTGGTGATTTACATGAACAACATAGATCTCAGATTTAAGGAAGTTGTTCACATAGCGGGCTGCTCATCATCATAGACATTTCAATTTACTCGAACCTTGAGTCATATGACTGACATAACCATATTGCAAAGAGGTGGTGGCAGATGCCATATTAACCAATGCATTGCTCAACGAGATCAGTTGTTGGCATCTCTCCTGATCTTTTTTTGGTGCTATGACAACTTGTTCAGTCCTATGGCAACTTGTAAACATGTGATTTAAACTAGCATTTATAATTCTGTGAACTGGCATGTCAGCAACATATGACATGTAACAAATTACACTTTAACATCGTCCACACATGTATTATCTGTTGCTATACGGTTATGTTAGTCTTATGACATTTATGCATTTAAGATAAAGTGTTACCTATCTCTGTACAATTTCAGCCGAAGAGGGGCGTAGCCACACCAGCAGGGCACCTCCTCAGGGCAGTGCAGAGAAGCCCCAGGCCTGTTTGAGAGTCAGAGTAGCACCAGGCCTGTTTGAGAGTCAGAAACGCCCCAGGTATGCAGTGCAGAGAAGCCCCAGGTGTGCAGTGCAGAGAAGCCCCAGGTGTGCAGTGCAGAGAAGCCCCAGGTTTGCAGTGCAGAGTAGCACCAGGTCTGTTTGAGAGTCAGAGAAGCCCCAGGTCTGTTTGAGAGTCAGAGACGCCCCAGGCCTGTTTGAGAGTCAGCTCCTTCTTCAGGAGTTTTGACTAAAGCAGGGTTTATATTCTGATCTGGACATTGATTTCTCATAATTGTTAACGGCAGGTAAATCAATGTTTTGGACACTTGAGGAAAGTTTGCCTTGTGGAGAAACGGTGATACCATAGCTCTATCATGGTGGGATTGAGGGGTGGTTCAGGTGGTAAATGAAGATACTTAAGAGCACAGGTGTCAGTGATATGGGGACATCACAATCAGGGGCGAAGCCTGCTTTTCTTGCCAAAGGGCGTGAGCCATTGACCGTATATGGTCTATAAACAGTCACTGGTGTGAATTATCAGCCAGTGGAACAGTGGGAGTTCTATTTACAGACACACCTTCCTGTCACTGATAGTCTTCTTGAAAAAAATCTGTTTTAAAAAAAATCGGTACACTACACTAGCAAGCCACAGAAGGCCATTTTTAGACCACAGCTGTCCTAATTAGGTCATGTTTAGTTCCGTTTGTTTGGTGGGAAATTAAAACAATGATCCACTTATTCAGAGAATTATATGAAATCAACAGTTTTATTAGCTTATTATGTCGTTTTGTAGTGTGAATGTATGTTTTGTCTGAGACAACATCAGCATGTTGACGTTTCATCCCCACAAACTTGACGACCACCTTATCCATACAGATGTTTGCAGCATGCAAAACGTTTTTAATAGTTTTAAGGGCGACTGAAGAAATGTTCTGCCTGTGCAATATAGTGACAGGAATTGTGAGATATGTTTCCATGTCACTGGCTATAAGAATGAGCTCTCATTGTTTGTTTGTTTACAGGTTGAAGAACATAGTGCATTGTTTTTTCTCCCTCTGCAGGCAGCCATGAGTACTGTATGTGTTTGCTATAGAGGGGACTATCTTTCATTTAAAAAAAACACCAGAAACTGTGGTTGACACATTTGTTTAACACATCTTTCAAAGTGATTATACTAGCTAACACTGTGGTTACAGTGGTTCCAATGTAGCCATTCTTTGATGACTCCCAGTCAGATGCTATCACCTTTGTTCCAGTGCATTGTGTATGTTAGCCGTCCATCTAAAATACATGCTTTCTGTGTCAGAAACGTTTGTCTTCCAGGTGTTATGTGCTTTTAAAATGCTCTAACAGAGCATTCCCTAAGTTTTGTTCAGTTTGCCAAGTCCAAAAAAAAGAAAGTGTTAATGTGCTTCAAAAAGTAAAAAAAAAAAAAAAAAATCAGAGTCGGTGTGATGTGCACTAAATCTCTCACTAGCCATCAACTGGTACAGCATACATCATGCTCCATAGCTGAAATAACAGCTGCCTTAACTGTGTGACATTTACGTTTATTATCATTAAGTTGCGCTGTGTGGTCACTGCCACTGGTTAGCAGTGTATGTCCCCAGCACTTTTCAAACCAAACTGCGCCGCCATGCTTATGAGTGTATAATCAGTCATCTTTGCTTCATTTAGGATACAAACATCTATGTGACCCTCCAAAGGATCAGACCAGCTGCACAGCCTCCCAAGAAAGAGGATGACATATATGTCACCATGGTCAGTACCTTTGTCTCAAGCGTCTCCATGAATCATGTCTTAATACACATGTTACTGTACACCTTAGCAGCTAACCGCATCAGCTAGATCAATGAATCATGTCTTCATACACATGTTACTGTAAACCTTAGCAGCTAACTTCATCAGCTAGATCAATATGCTAACAACTATAGATTTATATATTAGTCTTGGAATGGAGACGCATCACAATGATCACAATAACAAGCAGAATTTATATTTGATAAGTCAGATTTAATGATTTATTGGAGAGTTTTTCCATATCTTAACAGATTGTCCTTAGAGTTGATTCACAGTTTTACATCAGTGAAATATGATATTCACAATGCTTATGGGTAGTGTAGTGCTTATGGGTAGTGTAGTGCTTATTCACAGTGCGTGTGCGTGTGCGTGTGCGTGTGCGTGCGTCTGCGTGAATTTGTGTGTGTGTGTGTGTGTGTGTGTGTGTGTGTGTGTGTGTGTGTGTGTGTGTGAGTGTGTGTGAGTGTGCGTGTGCATGTGTGTGTGTGCACAATTCATCCATAAAATTAGCAAAACATATAAATCACAACACCATAGTCATTGGGAGGATTGCACTGTACAAAAACATCAGCTAAATGGACATAATGAATGTAACACGTTACCCTTGTGAGCTGTTACTCTACTGCGCCATCCAGTGTTTGAAAGGCCGCCATTACACTCAAAACATTTACACAGGTTCAAAAGACCACAGGGGGAAACACATTGCAAAAATAAACTGCAGACACATCATTTTTTAAATTAAGAAATAGATATTTCAATGTTTATTATTTCAGTACAGTGTCTGGAACAGGAGTATTTTATTACAAACACACACACACACACACACACACTCACACACACATACACACACACATTCAAAATCAAGACAGATAAGTCACTCCAGTTAATCTCTGCAGTCATAAGTGCCATATGTGTGGCAAGTCTGAACAGAAGTAGAAATCAGAACGAGTAGGTCTTTTATGTTGAAATGCTGTTTAATGATTCATGTTAATGTTTATTGATCTCTAAAAGGAAAAGAAAGAGAGGTCGGCCGCGAAACACCTGGTGTAGAGACTGGGAGGCAGACGCCAAGAAAATGGGCTACACTTGGGGACAGCTTGAGATGTTAGCTCAGGACCGAGATGCTTGGAGAACTCTTGTTTGCGGCCTAAGCCCCAGAAGGGGTAGTAGGCGATGATGATGATGAAACTGGAACTGGGAGAAATGTGTGGCTGTTAGTGTAGGTGAGCAAAACAAGGAAACGCACAGTCATGTCAGTTATCGGCACAATCGCAGTGTTTCCATCGGGCCAGAGTTAGGAGAAGGAATAAAATGGAAACCAAAGGGGCTGTTTGTTTGCAGTTGTTGTTTTTGTTGATTGAAATTAACAGTAAACACTCAAATAAAGTGTATCCTTCATAACATAAACAGGGTCGACAGACTTGCTTGTACTGTACTGGAATAGGCAATTTAGTAATTCATGTCACAATAGCCTGAAGAAGTGGCTTTAACATGAGCCAGCTAAAAGCATAGGCGTAGTTTGCTGTTAGATATGATAACAAGCTAATGTTAAAGGCCTCAGCTTTAGGTAGACGGGTCACCAAGCGTTTAAAATCGGCACTGCACTACAAATATTAAAATATCGGAGAGTATTGTCTCCCCCTCCTCCCCAGACAGGAAGCTCATGCAGTTTGCCAGGTTGAGGCCACTGAACCTACACAAATAAGTGCAAGATGAGCGCAACATTAAACTTTGACAATGGCAAGCGAAGACAAGTCCTAAACTATAAGTAAATCAGCTAAGACTCGTTCAGCTAAGGCAGTTTGCAGTATTTCTATTGTTTGCAAATTATAAACCAGCTAATAGGGTTTTTTTATACTCTGTCTGTGTAAAGTGGCTATGCACGTTAGCCAAAGCTAAGCCTGTTATACCGAAAAAAGCCCATTGTTCCGAAAATAGACTACACACTCGAGTTGGGGTTACTTATTTTCCTTGCCCTGATAATGATTACACATTGCCAGGGACATGCACAGGAATTTTGAAGGGCCATTGCTCTGCCCCCCCCCCCCCCCCCCCCCCCCCCCGCCCCTGCAAAAAAAAATGAATCACATGGACGGTATGGAGAACTGAGAAAAACAGGGTCTTTATTAATAGTGATAAATATAGCACTCAAATACAGCAATTCATTTGAGCATGGCATCATTCTGTGGAGAACATTCCAGCCAGGGGTCATCATCATACCAGTGGGCTTGAAAAGAGCGCCCTTCGGCATTTTTGGGGAACTTCACAATAGGACAGCAAGGCCAGACTGGATGTGAAAATTTGATAAAGGCCTGATTGTACTCAAATCTGTATTCATGGACTCTCCATCTCAATATCTTCCCTTGTTGACATCCTGTCCTGACTTGCTGTGTCGTCTCTCCTTTCCCGGTTTTCCAAGTCTGTTCTGTTTTCATCTGGGTCTGGCTGTGGCTCTTTGTCTGCAGTTGATGTACTGGCTCATCATCTGTCCAAATATCCTTTCCCGGTTTTCCAAGTCTGTTCTGTTTTCATCTGGGTCTGGCTGTGGCTCTTTGTCTGCAGTTGATGTACTGGCTCATCATCTGTCCAAATATACTGTATATTATTGTTATTAGCATTATCATTACTTTTATAAGGGCCACTAGAAGCAGTGGTATGTTATTTTTGTATACAATTCAGGCACAATCTTTGAAAGGACCTCTAAAATAGCCTATACTTTTTTTAAGATTACAATTATTTAGCATGTGGCTCTTTATCCCTGTACTTTCTAGCATGGTCCTTTCATCTCATATTTGGTGATCAGCACCTATGCCTACCTATATGTATCTCCTGGTCCTCATTTTTCTCTGGTCTGGAGGCTTGTGGTTGCTCGTCATCTTAAATGTAATGTAATTATAATAAATTGCCATTAGTTTTCTAAAAATATGAGTCTGAAAATATGACCCTGTTTCACATAAATGAATTAGCCTACACATTGTCATCTTTATCACAATGCAATGTCTCTGTCTCACCAGCTGGTTTGCTTCTTTGTAACCAACTCTGCACGGATGTGCTCTCCTTTTCTGCCTCCTTTAGCTACTTCTCTCTCTCCTGAATCGTTCTCTTTTCCGTAGACATTCTAGCTTCTACCGCACTCTACACTTTAGATTAGATTAGATTAGTACAGTGCAAATGTTCAGTGGCTGGAGGAGGGTGTGTGGCAGTCAGGCCAGGGTGGAGGGGGGAAGTACAGTCACAGGGGGAGGTGTGTGTGGGGGGGAGTTCAGTAGGGTGACAGCCGCAGGGATGAACCTGTTCCTGAACCTGCTGGTCCGGGAACGGAGGACCCTGTAGCGCCTCCCAGAGGGGAGGAGGGCAAACAGTCTGTGGCTGGGATGTGAGCTGTCCTTGACGATGCTGCACGCCCTCCGCAGACATCTCTTGCTCTGGACAGCCTCAATGGTGGGGAGTGAGAAACCTGTGATGCGTTGGGCAGTTTTCACCACCCTCTGCAGTCTTTTTCGGTCGGCAACAGAGCAGCTGCCATACCATACTGAGATGCAGTTTGTAAGGATGCTCTCGATGGTACAGCGGTAGAAAATTCTCCAGAATCTGAGGAGATAGATGTGCCTTCTTCAGTCTCCTCAGGAAAAAGAGACGCTGGTGTGCTTTCTTGACTAGGGATGAGGTGTTGAGGGTCCAAGAGAGGTCCTCAGAGATGTGGACACCCAGGAACACGCTCAACCTCCGTCCCATTGATGTGGATGGGGGTGTGTGTGCCATCTTTCTTCCTGAAGTCCACAATTAGCTCTTTGGTCTTCATGGTGTAGAGAGTCAAGTTGTTGTCAGCGCACCACACCGCCAGGTGCTGGACCTCTTCTCTGTAGGCCGACTCATCATTGTCGCTGATGAGGCCAATCACCGTTGTATCGTCTGCAAACTTGACAATGGTATTAGAACCATGTACAGGAGTGCAGTCGTAGGTGAAGAGGGAGTAGAGGAGACGACTTAGCACACAGCCCTGTGGCACGCCGGTGTTCAGGATGAGGGTTGAGGAGGTGTGGTTCTCTACCCTAACAGACTCGGGTCTGTTGGATAGGAAGTCCAGTATCCAGTTACAGAGGGAAGTGTTGATACCCAGTTGACTGAGTTTCGTTATTAGTTTGGAGGGGATGACAGTGTTGAAAGCTGAACATATGCTCACATAGCTGTTGTTATTGTCCAGGTGAGAAAGGGCGGAGTGTAATGCCGTGGAGATGGCATCTTCCATACTCCTATTCTTGCGGTAGGCGAATTGGAAGGGGTCCAGTGTGGGTGGTAAGCAGGTTTTGAGGCGAGCCAGGACCAGCCTCTCGAAGCACTTCATGATGGTTGGAGTGAGTGCAACTGGGCGGAAGTCGTTTGAGCTCACTGCGGTGGAGTGTTTTGGCACTGGCACGATGGAGGTGGTTTTAAAGCACTTAACCACTTAGTCATTTAATCATTTTGAATTAAATAATTCATGTGTTGCATTACTTCCATCATTGATTCTTCTTGTTAAAATGAAATGTTAGAAACTAACCATCAGCAGATATGTAGCTTAGTTTTCCTACCAAAAAAATTGCATGTGATAACGGGCTGGTTGTATGGTAGGCAAGCTAGCTGCCTGATTCTTTAGGCTAAACGTGGCAAACTGAGCCTGGATTTATGAAGATTTGAATTAATTTCATATAACTTGATGATGATTGTTCGTTTGTTATTCATTTCTACAACTTAAAACTCACCTTTTCTTACTACGTCAAAGCAGTTGCGTATCGATTAAGTCACACAAGACATCTCTCGAGGCAAAAATGCAGGCTCTCAGGTGCCGGTCGCGTGCAGCACCACAGCTACAGTAAACAGAGTAGGGGGCTTTCGCAAACTAGCTACTTTAGCCTCCCCCTACTCACTTCCACTGTCGTTGCCCATAGGCTACTTTATGAAATATTTTGGGTGGCGATTTTTTTATCTAGGCCTACATGAAATTCTGCAGCCGTTATACTATTTTAAAACTTTTTTTTTTCTCTCGGAGGGGCAGCTTGAGTCGAGGAGGGCAGACGAGCAGTTGCCCGGGTAACCTTAGACCCTCCCCTCCTGCATACCAGTCACATTAAAATGACTGAAATCCGTGGGGCCCGTGATTGAAATCCATAAAAATCCGTGAACCATCCCCACTGCCCACACATACACACATAAGACAACATGTGCAAGCATATTGTTACATTTGCGAGGCGGGGAGGACAAAGAGGGTGTCTAACACTGACGAAATTCGACCACATCCATTGATTGACACATCATTTAATAAACTCCTCTCAGACGGGTATATATTTCTATTCCATAAAATAGATAAATAGCTAGCAGATAGGGATTGAACATGAGTAAAGTTACTCTATGTGGACGTCAGTATTCCTTCAATGTATAGAGTAATCGCGTCCGTAAATTGAGATGCTCGGTAGTGCTATGAGGCTGTGAGAGCAGAACAGTCATACAAGATAGGTGTCTAGCTGGTGACATATAAGGATGTTTGTGTTGTAACAGCAATACGGACACTGCATGGGGAACTCTCAGTGTAAGTGGTCTGTATAAATCAATAGGGGCGGAGGCTTTTACCGCTAAGCATGCTGCTACCACTGCTTGTATTCAAACACGGCCTGTGCCACAGGGTCCAGTCGAGTAGAATAATTTGCTACTGGTCTCAGCTTTTAGCTCAAACCCATGTATTGTTAGAACAACTCCAATACCCAGCACACACATCACATCTCTCCTCAATAAGTTTGCAGTGCATATTTTTAAAACAATGACCTGCTTTTTATCTATCTGTCCTGTTTCAGAATCTTCAAACGTAATGGGTTCTGTGTTTGGCTCTGCCTCCAGGTGTCCGGAGGCGGATCTGACTAGTACTTTTTCTCCTGACATCTTTAGTGTGCTGGGCATATCTTGTGCTCTGTTTACTGTTCTACAGGCACCACAGTCACACAAAAAATGTTATTGGTTTTCCAGATACCATTAATGTAAGCTATGCGCTATTCGGGGCATTTATTGAAGCAAAAACCTTTTCAAAATCAATATCCACAATCTCCTCACTACTCTCTTCTTTTGATTGTTTGATTTTAAGCTTTAGCTTTCAAGGTTTTGCCATAATTGTTTGTCTTTTTCTCCCTATTTATATTGCTGTTGGCAGTTTAGGACCCAGTGTCCAGTTTCCCCACAAACAAAGTACTCTTCATCTTTTTTTATTTTTTCGGCCCGCTGCTTTTGGGAGCGGGGTCTTTTCTCGCGGTGCTCGTTTTCTTCATCAAAAAGAATATTTATTCCTTTTTTTCCCATATTTTCTCGATACCATTTTTCTTCAAATCCAAACTCCTCTTCCCACGTGTCTATGTTGCACACATTTTAATCCACATTTTTTTAATCCATTGATCTTATCATCGCCTTCTAGTTTGTGTATGTTCTCTAATTTGGACGCACCACCGCTACAGTTTTTCCCACAATGATTACCCATCTTATTTATTCATTATTATAATTTTTTAATTACCTTTGTCTGATCTCGACACTAGGGTTAGTTATGGTTTTACTTTCAGACTCTCACAAGTGCTGGGTCAACACGAGCCCGACCAGAGGTCCCCCATCTCACTTGTTTTGTGAAGAGCTTTGAGGTCAGGGAATTTCCCTTGGATAATCAGTCTCCTAGTGATTCACGTGTCTAGGCGCCTCAGTCGAGCAATCGCATTTTTGGGGTGGAAATCTGATAATAACCAGTCTAAAGCCAGATCAGACTTATGGTTAGATAATATTATGTTTCGTCTCTACCTCCCTCAGGAAGACAGTGGTATCCCTCCTCTATACTCATCTCACTAGAGTTGTAATGGACCTTCTTTTGAAGTTACTGTGTCTATGTAACAGTACCTGAAACACTGTGTCTATATACTTACCCTCCATTTGAACATCTTCAGCTTTCTTTTAAGATCCTTGGCTCTAGAATGATAATTCATACACCCAAATACGTATGTCGTTATCTCTCTCTCTCTCTCTCTCTCTGTCTCTCTCTCTCTCTCTCTCTCTCTCTGTCTTTCTACCCATTCTGTATGTGCAGCGCTTTAATCAGGACGGTCTACAGCTTCCTGTTCAGTTCCCACGCAAAAGGAGCGACCTGCCCACGGACTGGATGACTGAAGAGACAGCAGCATCTTCTGTTGAGGAGACGACTGAGGAGACAGCAGTATCTACTGTTGAGGAGACGACTGAGGAGACAGCAGCATCTACTGTTGAGGAGATGACGGAAGAGACAGCAGCATCACCTGTTGAGGACATGACTGAAGAGACAGCAGCATCATATATTGAGGAGATGGCTGCTTCACCTCCGGCCTCTCCACTACCCCAAACAGATGAGGTCATTTATGAACGAATGCACTGAATAGCTTTGGCACTTTGTTGTCTAGAAATTCCCCAAATGGCTGGTTCTCATTTGAAGGAATGGTGATGAGACCTGTTGAGACATGTTGGGCATTTTTATTGTGCACAAGCAGTAATGTGTTTGCCTTGGCAAAAACTCAAAAACATTGAAAGACTGGTAAAGACTTTATCATTATTTCATGGCAAAGCCTCGCTAAGTCTAGAATATCACTCTATAATATTCTCTTCAAACCATTACATACTGTTTGTCCTTAAATGACAAAAAAAAAAGAACGAGTGGTTTCACAATAAAAGGTGTCCTGGTTAAGTTATATAAAAGAAAAATGATGTTCCTGTTGAACATGTCTGAGCATGTTAGTCCATCAGTCTAAAAGGATGCATCATGTGTCATCGTGTCTGTTTTTTTATCCAATCATGTCTGATCTGTCTCAGTGCTTGAACCCAAACCCTATTGCTAGACATGAAACAGTCTAACAGCAGGACAAAGCGAACTCCAGTATAACGCTGTGACCCAGCAGAGCATAGCAGTCTTAAATTGTTTGAACGGGTACTTTGCAAAACCAGAATGAGTTCAAAGCTCACTTGATGGCTCTAATTCTATTTTTTTTCCCTCATGGATCCCTGGTTGAATGTGATTTTTTTCCGGTGCCCAGGCAATTCCTGTAGTTCACATCAACAGCGCAATACAGTAGGCCTGATCCAACTCCCGATCCATCTTTGTTGCTCTCTATGATCCTAAGTATTTTCTTCCTAATATGTTCATCCAATCTCCATCTACCCAGTTCCTCTCCTCATCTCCTCCTCCTCTCCTGCTCCTCTACTCCCCACTTTATCAACAACAAACCACATCTGTTTTTCTTTTCCTGTGTTTTCCCGCCTGTCTTCTCCCCTTCTTTCTGGCAGCTTCTGGTGAACACTGGGAAGGAGAAAGAGTTATTTCTGCATGCTTGCTGTTTAATGTTTTTTATTTTGTTTAACAGCAACGGCTACCTCTTTTTTCCAGTCCTGCATATCACACCATGTACTCCTCTATGAAAACACAAGTTGCATGTGATGGACACCAGTTGCATGCAGACAAGTGTGTGCATAAACATGTTCACACAAAACCCAGATAGATCTCTCAAGAGGTTAATTTATAGCCTAAACTGATCATAATGTGGTCTTTTTATACCAAAACATTGTATGTCACATTGATCTAATCTATACAAATGAATGCATTTTATAGTTAATTATAAACTGATGAGTTCGTAATTACTCACAACACAACATTACAGTCATTCTTCAAACTGATTTTCTTGAAGGAGCGCAAGTGGGGAGGGACAAAAAACAATAAAGAGGAAGTGAAAACGCTCCTCCCCGCCCGCTTTGGGGAGCTCCCACAACCATACAATCAACTCTTTTTACGGCTAGACACTGCCAGCCATATCACAGCATTGAAAATAACACATATTTTAAGACATTTATAAGAATACGATCGGGAAAAGCCGGTCATTTTTTGTAGCATATATTTAGCACACGGTGACAACTGTCTCGTTGGAAAATGCCTTGTAAATCGCAATCGCGAAACAAATGCTGGACATCAGCTGTCAACTTAGGCTATGTAGGACTGGTGCTTGTCTTGGGTAAGTAAACAGGAGGCAAATTATGTGTGTGACAAGAACCATTTTAAATGACCCGTTCGAGCTCGTTTTAGAAAGCATGGTGTTTTTTTTCTTTCTCCGTCTGTGTGTGTGTGCGTGTGTGTGGTGAGGCTGGTGGATAGGTAGGTGGGTGAGTGCCACCATTCACTGGGGCGGGGGTGTCAAGATTTGCGTACAGGTTGTGAGGGTTGACGGAAAAAAACACAGCTGGTGAAAAAATGGATAGGCCATCTCAAAGCTATTTGATCAACTGCCGGTTTCACGTGAATTACGTGGCCTAATCGCTAACCAGTCGTCACCAGTAGCACATCTGCATCAGGCGCGTAACATTCCTCTTTGAGAAAAGGCAATAACGCATGTCCTGTACTGTATCAACAATCGTATGATACAAATATAATTATACAGATATGCAATCCTTGACATCGATAGCGGTCATTTGGAAGAGCCGGTTTGATTCATAGCGTCAATGTGTGTGAGACCACTCTCCCCCAGCTGTGCATTCACAGCACTGATGCCGAGGTTGCGTACATGTTCCTTCTGCAAAGGCAAAGCCAGTGGATCTACTTTGGAAGCTCTTCGCCTTATCAATTTCGTCCACACAACTTTTGACAGCTGAAAATATATCTGCCTAGCAAATTAATAGCAAAATTCTTAAACAAAGTGCTTTATAATCTTTGAAATTCGGTGCATGTGTGTTCGGGGTACACATCATAATAGCGGAGGCAGTCGTCAGAAATAGCAGAGGCAGTAGGCCAGTGACAGGTAGTGCCAGCCCCAGCTATGTCCCCAGCACTTTTCGGACCAAAATTACGCCCATGCATACGTATTTTGCCCCTCAGGCTGTTGCAAAGGGTACCATCCACACTGTCATTAATTTCTACCCGGTACAGGCTGGCAGCTTTGTCCTAAGGTGGGTTTTTCACAGTGCTGCAGTTCACCCACCAATGCCTATCAAGTAATCAGCCTTAGTGCCTGGGAGCGCCTTTCTGTGGTCCAGGTTAATGGTAGATTGTGTTGATGACTGAAGGTGATTTGATACCTAGGCTACTGTTACCTAGGCTACTGTCAACATGAACTAAATATTGGCGCACAAAACACCAATGGAATATATTAGAGATACGTTTGTGGTATAAGAGCTAAACACATAGCCTTGCGAACTGTAGGTGGGGGACGGTTGTGGCGCATATTGCAAAGACAAGAACACCAATTCTAATCGTTTCTAAATGTGAATCCTCACGTTAACTTGAAAGGTCCAAATTACATCTAAACTCATCTTAATTTAAGTAACGCCCCATGCCGGAATTCTGTCACAGTGCCGGATAACTTTAATCCATGAATGATGAAACGAAACGTATCTTTGTCAGCAGGCACAGCCTAATGTCATGAAATGACAGGACAAACCAGTGCAAAATGCCAATTCTGATGTGGGCTGTTTGCATATTCAAAACAGAAAAACACACCCATCTCTCTATATACATACATACATAATACAGATATATGCCGTTTAGGAAATGTTTACATGTCATGACTGAACACTGAATATATGGAATGAAAGCCTGAATATATGGAATGAAATTTGAGAATAAGGAATGGAATTATCAGGCATTCGATTATATTGTTACCGCCTTTGTCTTAAATCCTTTCGAGCGAATGTGCAAATATTCTAAATAGTGATTGTTGTGAGGGTCTCCTGTGAGGTTGAATGCATGCATTAACGTTTGTCTGATGAGCATAAACTGCTTGGCCTGTGAGGTTCACTGCAATCTGACATCTGCGGTGAATAAACATCTTCGTCGGTAGAACAGTAGTGAGTAGCCTACAGTTACCGGTAGTATATTGGCCCATACATGCGAAAGCTTATAGCCAGGGTGTTAATTAACTGGCCATTACTTTCGACTGCTGATTACATAATTGCATGCTGACTCACTCATAGTGACATACAACCTGCATCGGAATGGAATAATATCACACATCATACACAAGATGGCGCCAGTGCATTGATGACGTCAGATTTCGTTCCATATATTCAGTTTTTCATTCCATATATATCATCTGCAGGGACCATTCACCCCTGATTGCAATCTGTCAACTATGATTCAGACCACATGGTCTCTCTCTGTGTGTGTGTGTGTGTGTGTGTGTGTGTGTGTGTGTACAGAGCACAAAATCAAAATGACCACGCTGAGTTCATTTTACATTCTAGTGTTAAAGACCGCAAATAATTGAAGAAAGAAATATTAAACATTTAATCCATCACATACTGTAAATATACTTCATCATTAAAATAGTGATATTTAATGAAAACACTGCCTCATTCCGAGCCATAACATTGAACCTAATTTGTAGTAGCTGCAGCAGTTCCTAGGGGCGCTGCTCTGTTCTGTTAGTACTGCAGTCTGCGTCAAGCATCCACACTGAATGACTAATGCAGGCCCACAAGGCAAAAGCATTTTAGCAGCATCATCTCCCTTTCAAGCTGCACTTACATCTCAGCACCACTAGAGAGAGCAGTGTGACAGAAACTGGCCCGAAGCTTTACTACTTCCAGGAAGGGAAGAAAACATTTACTAGGAATTAAGAGAGAGGAGGATAGAAGATCATATGCCTTTTCCGTATTATACATGTAACTTTCACTCCTCTAATGATATATTTCACATCAAAACACAAGTTTCAAACCTCCAAAGGCCAAAAATATTACAAATTCCCTCTTCAATTAAAAGAAAAACAAAACATTATTAAGGCTGCTTTAAGACACTGGGATGTAATGATTTATGTCCCCATCCACCAGCAGCTTTTTGTACAGTTCCAGATTTTGAACATAGGCTGGGACACGATGAACCAAGTGGTAGTCAGAGTGCCCCAAAACTGCAGAGTGAACAGAGCGATGTGCATCTTTAAGAATTGGGTCAAATCTAAATGTCATGTAGGGTTCGTTAGGATACAGAAACAAGGGAGTCTTCCCCTTCCATCTACAGCCTTGTGGTGTCAAATTCAAATTTTCAAAGCTTTCCCTCTGCCTAGAACTCTCTGTATAGACACTGTGTTTTTAGACAGCCTGTGACAAAATATGTAAAGCTATGTACGCCTCCTGTCTCAGTGTGAGTCTAGACTGCAGCCCCCCCCCCCCCCCCCCCCCCCCCATACACCTCAGCTCATGAAGCAGAACAGCACGAGGACCAGAGATGAGCAGGGGGCAGAGGCGGCCTGCTGCGGTGCAGTGCCGTGGATGACCCCATGACCCCAGCCCCCTCTACGAGAGATTTGTGAGGCTGCATGCACATCAGAAAGATACAGCCGCAATCCATCAATAAGATGCTGTTGTCATCAGATCCTGCAGTAATCCGGGAGGGAGCTGCAGGACTGTGGCTTGGGTTAGGGCTAGCGCCATGGTGAGGCTAGGGTAAGGGCTAGCGCCATGGTGAGGCTAGGCTAAGGGCTAGCGCCATGGTGTGGCAGATTGAGGGGGAGAGCCAATCAGATTCTGTCCAGCTCGGGTCCATTCCGCAACACAGGGAACGCCTCAGTATTGTGGCACCAGAGATGGCACCAGAGATGGCCGTTCCCCTCAGGTCTAAATAAAGACATGCGGCTCTGAAAGCGATATGCAATGCTGCTGGTGTTGGGTGGTCGCGCGCATGTGTGTGTGTGTGTGTGTGTGTGTGTGTGTGTGTGTGTATGTATGTGTACGTCGGTACCTGTATGCTAACAGCGCTCCTCATGTGTGTGGGCAGCATGTCTGCGTAGCCCGGGGTCCAAAGGGTGTTGGTGCATTATTCCATTATATATTCCATTGGTGTTTTGTATTGTCTACAACACTACGTGTCCCATAATCCTTTGGATCCTTAGGGGAAGACGCAGAGCAGACGCACGTCAGGACAGCTATCTCCATCTCTGATGGCTCTTACCCTTAGCCTCGTGTTGTGGTGAAGTCGGCCCCAGTCCATTCTTTGATGCCATCCACCTATTTCCGCTTTTGTCTTCCTCGTCTATTTGATCTTTCCCCTGTGTCCTGGAGAATGGAGTCTTTTCCAACCCTAATGATCTGGTGATGATGGGGCCGTAGCGCTATAATGTTCTTCTTTTGACAATTGCCAGGACTTCATACAGCCCTGTGTGTTGTGTTATTCTCACTGCCTCATTGGTCACGTGATCACATGATTTGACCTAGAGATATTGAGCCAATCCATTTACATTTACATTTAGTCATTTAGCAGACGCTTTTGTCCAAAGCGACGTACAAAGGAGAGAACAGTCAAGCTAAAAGCAATAAAAAAACATGGTGTAACAATAAATACTACTTTACATAAGAATTAGAAAAACAACCTAGAAAGGAAAAAGAAGTGCAGGAATGTAACTGCTGAAGTGCAAGTTAAGCGCTAGTCAAGGTGCCAATCCAGGACGTGAGCCTTAATGGAGTCATGTGCTGTCAGGGATGGAGGCCTGTGAGGCTTGAATGATGATGACTCACTCAGTCTGTGCATTTATAATATAGCATAAAGCATCGACTCCTTAATGGTGGCCTGCACTTCCCCACTTATCTTCTCTATTTCCTGGCAGGCGTAGGAGGCTGGTGTGTTGGCAGGAGGGCTGAAACCCATGGGCGCTAGCCGCTAGCATCAGATGCCAGCACATGTGTTAATGCGATGGTGCGTCTGTGCCTGTGGACCTGTTCAACTTGGATTCTT
>NC_045160.1:25400515-25403015 GCF_900700415.2 Clupea harengus
ACCTGACCGCGTCCAAGGCCTTGGCGTTATCGAGCTCATTGTGGTGACAGAATGTATGTCAGTTAACCTTGATGTCACATGCTTATCAGAGGTTGCGTTCAAATACGGCAAAAAAGAGGTGAACGTTCGCAGCGAACACAAAGCTAAAGGAAACCTGTTCCAAAATGTTCGCAGCGAACACAAAGCAAACGCAAAGTTGTTTTAAAACGCTTAAGAACGTTTGCCTTTGTTTGCTGATTTGAATGCACCTCAGACCTTGGCCAATCCCCTGCTTTCTGGCTTTACTTGCTTTGTCAAAAAAAAACATGATACATAATTAAGTAGCATATTTCTGTTTGGGAAAATAAATGGTGACACAAATTAAGTAATTTACTTCCTGGATTCAGGAGGCTGGATTGGCTTATTGATGATGAGTCTAAGGGGACGCCAGTGAATCTGACATGTCCTCAAACATTTATATATACATTTGCATGTCCTCAAACATTTATATATATATAATAACCCAGACGAAATTCATTGAGATTTAAATTAACCAGTGTCGAGGTCAGTGTGCCTAAACACACACTCAAACGCTGGATTCTTTACATTTTTGTCTGTGTGTGTCTCTACTGTGCTCTACACATGTGAGTTGTGTGACGAGCTGCAGACTGCAGGCTGCATGCTGCACGCTGCATGTTTATACTGCAGCAGTGCGCAGTGCTGGGTGATGACTCAGCACCTTTCTGACTTTTACTTATTGATGGGAATGGCAGCCCTCTTCAACTCAGTGCCACTCGGTTGCGCACGCTCACACACCCATACACACACACACACGCACACACATGCACACACACATACAGATACACACACACACACACACAGAGGTCCACACGCCCACACAGAGCTTCAAACCACACGCAAGCTCCCAGGCAGTCTCATTCAGTTTTGCTGATGTTTGTTTAGTTATTCATATATGCATCCGATGTTGAATTCAACCAGCTAGTGACACAATGACATCCAAGTAGAAACAGCACAATGAAGACAACGGCATTAAGTCACCAAATGTGTCACCAAACTGCCGACCTTTCTCCCTCTCCTTTCAGCTCCTGATGGCTCTGTGTTGGGGACAATTGAATCCTGATAGCTCTATACTGTGTGTGTGTGTGTGTGTGTGTGTTGGTGTTGGTGTTTTTTTGTAGTGCCACCACCTCGGGACACCACCATCGCCGTGGTGATCGGGGCATCGGTGGGGGGCATCCTGGCCCTGCTCATTCTGTCCATGGTGGTGGTGAAATGTGTGCGTCGCCACCGGAAACAGGAGCTTATCTCCGACGAGCAGAAGATGGAGGAGGAGGCCAAGCTGGACGGAGAGGGGGGTGCAGAGGAGGGCACAAAGTGGGTACCTTTACCCCCTCTCTCTCTTTCTGTCTGTCTCTCTTCCCCCTCTCTCTTTCTCCTCTCACTTTCCCCTGTCTCTTTCCCCTCTCTCTGTCTTTCTGTCTCTGTCTATCTTTTCCCTCTCTCTTTCTGTCTCTCTCTCTCTTTCTGTCTGTCTCTCTTCCCCTCTCTCTTTCTGTCTCTCTCTCTCTTTCTGTCTGTCTGTCTTCCTCCTCTCTCTTTCTGTCTGTCTGTCTTCCCCCTCTCTCTTTCTGTCTCTCTCTCTCTTTCTGTCTGTCTCTCTTCCTCCTCTCTCTTTCTGTATCTCTCTCTCTTTCTGTCTCTGTCTCTTTTCCCCCTCTCTTATTCCCCTCTCTCATTCTGTCTCTGTCACTGTCTTCTTTTTCCCTTGTTCATCTTCTTCCTGTCTCTCTTTTCATCTCTCCATTGTCCTTCTTCTATCCTCGGTTTCTTTTCTTTCTCTCCACATTTTATGTGATGAAGCTGTAAAACTGCTACATATTGTTACTCCCTTTGTCTTCATCATCATCATCCTCATCCTCATGTTCTTCTTTCTCTTCTTCTTCTTCTTCTTCTGTCAATACATGTATATCTATCTGCTATGCTGTCGTTATGTACACAAGAGTTTGAAAAGGACACAGCTATGCAGAACAGAGTTGGACATCGCTGTGAAGGTTGTCATTTTTATGCAACAGCAGCTCCTCTCTTTGAGTTCATGCAGATTGTATAGAGTACTACGCATGAGACTTAAAGCAGCATCAGATGTAGTTTTTAGAGTACGACACATGAGACTTAAAACAGCACCAGCTGTAGTTTATAGAGTTCTACACATGAGACTTAAAACAGCATCAGCTGTAGTGTTTTTGGAAGATTCATCTACGCAGCGTATTGAAAAAGCAACCTTTTCTTAGGTTCATCTCAAACACGTAGGTCCATCTAATTAGGTTCTTACAAACAATGAACCTCAGATTTGTCATTTCAATGAATTTGGGGGTTCCATGTGCCAGCGTTTTCAAAGGTCCCTTCGGTCCTGTGCTCCCTTTCACTCAAGGTCACCTTCGTCTCTTATGCCTATGGTGCTCCCTTAACCACTGCAGTCTTTTCTCCTCTTTCTCCTGCATTC
>NC_045160.1:25405515-25413015 GCF_900700415.2 Clupea harengus
CTATATCTATCTATCTGTATCTATATCTAATTGTGGTGTCCTATGAGGTCCTGTGATGCTGTCTTTATGTCTTTACTGTCTTCATCCTCTTCCTCAGTGGTGTACCTTTCTGACTATTAACATTAGTGTCTATGAAGGTCTCTTTTACAGACATGTACTAATTGCAGGGTTATATACAGTATCTGATTGTAAGGGGGTCTAATTTGGCTCGATACCCAGGAAATAAATGGAGCTAACATTCTATTATTATAACTGCGCTAAGCGTAAACATTAGTGTTATGGAAGTGTTTCTCCGTCACAAGGAGGGATATTGAAACAGAAACTGTATTTTTTTTTTTTGTTAGGGAAAAATTATCATTTTGTTCAGAGAGGATTATCCCATTCAGATTAGACATCTGTTTCCAAATCAAGAGCCATTGATACACATTAAATGGGTTTCATGGAAATCTAAGAAGAACACAAGTGTGTTTTAAATTTGAAGGACTTTGCTCAGTAATTGGTGCTTATTGTCTGTAGATCGGCCCTTCCAGTAGTTCTGTGTTACTGTTACCTGTTATGATGGTGATGTATCGGGTGTTTGTGTGTTACAGTGTGTATGTGTAGTTGTGTGTGTGAAACTGAACACACACTAGACTCAGGAAAGTGCATGCTTTAAACCGGGTGTTTGAGATCAAAGAGCATCTTTCATGCTGCAGCCAGCCATGTTTTCCTCCTGCTGCTGCTGGTTTCAAAAGGGCAACACAAACACAAACACAAACACAAACACAAACACAAACTGCCACGTCAGCCATTTCACCTGGAGATCCCACAGACTTGCAAACAGATGCACAGTATGGCAGATAAGGCAGTATAGCCTGATATCAGACACACAAGAACTGAAGGCCTGGTTGTAGTAACAGCAGGCTTTTTTTCTACTATAATCAATTCAATCATATTACACAAAATTCTGCTCAGGTGCTGATGGCAGATATAATCTGGTAACCTGAGGTATATGGTGTTAACCAAACTGAATATCGCCAAAGAGATTCTTTACACCGAATGTAATTCTATACATGCCAGCCATCACGCTGAGTTAGTAGAAAACTCAACAAGTCTAGTGAGAAAGAGGACACTGGAGCCCCAAGGCCCATATCCAGTGCCCATACCCAGTGCCCATACCTAGTGCCCATACCCAAGGCCCATACCCAGTGCCTGGTCTGTATATTTAGTTGGTGAGCTAGCATCCAGGACATCAGGTAGCACACATCACACACATGTTAATATCCCTCTCGTATTCTCTCCCTCCCTCTCTCCCTCTTTCCCTTCTCTTTATCTTTGTTACAGAAATATATATTCCCTGCCTGAAGATGTATATTGAACCTTGCTTGGGTCGCCGTCCTGCACCAGCCTCACCCTCTACCCACCGTCCTCTTCTTGGTCTTTCACACAAGATCTCAGCCCAAGCAACGAACTGCTCCAAGTCTGCTTTAAGTCTGCTTATCCACATGCCCTGGTTTCTTGGTCTTCCTTAGATGTCCCAGAAACGTAGGTATCTAGATGACAGGTTAAGAAGAACAGGTTAGGTCAGACGTTTGAACACTGCCACTTTCTCTCTCTCTCTTTCTCTCTCCCTCTCTCGTGGAAACTTTCCACATTTCGGTTTATTAGCGCCATTCTTTAGCGTATCGTCCAGTGTGCTGTGATTTAAATTTGGTTTTGTCTTCCACACACACTGCCAAAATCTTTTATAAAAGAGTGACTTCTGTTTACTAGAAAATGGAGAGATTTCCCCCTTATCTATAGATATAGGTTTCCTGTCTTCTTCTCCAACTTCCTGTTTCTCTCTAGGGACCAAATGTGGCGGGGGGCTTCCACATCTTCTTTATATGATAGCTAGTTAGAGTGTTTGTGTGCGAGGGACAAGTCATGTGTGTGTTTGGTGGTGTAAATGTTTTTGTATCAGTTTGCATCTTGAGAACCCCATAGATTGCATCTAACCCTAGGCTCCTGTAGAGGACGTGTACCCTTCCCCCAGTACATAAAATGGGAGATAGATATGTATGTGTGTGTGTGTGTGTGTGTGTGTGTGTGTGTGTGTCCAAGCGCAAGTGTTTGTGTATGTGGGTGAATGTGTGGATATATGGACAGTCCCTCTCGGTGAATATATAAACACTTAGCTAGTATTTTGTTTGTTTGTTGCACTGCTTGCTAACTTGCTGTTGTGTCATGCTTTTAGTCACACGGGTGCATTTTGTTGTGCAGTTTGGCATCGCACCTTAGCATGTTTTCATTAGCATACACTATGACAGATCCCCCTAAGCCTAAAGGAAGCCCCATCATCCCCAACACTGCAAGGGTTTGATGCTAACTCAGCTCGATGCTAACTCAGCTCGATGCTACCTCAGCTCGATGCTAACTCAGCTTGATGCTAGCTCAGCTCCTAAATGAAATACTGTATGTTCCACTGCCTTCATAGATACAGGAAGATATCTGTTGACATTGTTGTTACATGTACAGATGGGTGAACACACACATTCACGCCGAAGAACCCTAGCTTACACACACAGGCAGGGACCTTCTTTGTCACACACACACACACACACACACACACATGCAGAGTACAGTACAGTACTTTCTACATGCAATGATGCATACCATGCCTAGTACACAAATGCAGTGCACCTTCAGGGAACATAAATTTGAACAAAATTCAGTTTGTAAGGACAAAAATATATAGACTTTATAAACCAAACCAAACTCACTGTACATAGGGCGATGTATTACTGTTGCTGTTTGGATCATTTCTGGTGTCTTATTATATATTTGAATGTATTGTTTGAGACTTCAGTTTATAGAATTGCTAACTATTAACTATTTAGTTGTAATAGTTCTAGACTATATTACACATGTGGTACAAAATAAATCTATGAAGAATTTTAGGATACATCTATATATGATTCTAAACTAAATGGAATAAAAAATATTTCAAGGTTTATATTTTACCAATCTTAAAAAAGAGTCTTGATTAGCCAGAGAAGAGCTGGGCCACTGCCAGAGTATTTTACTGATAATGTTTGATACATTTGTTAAAAGAACAGTTGCTAAAAAAGCATAGCACAAAGCATAGACAATTATGAAATATGAAAAACCAAGCCAATGTAAGACTCAAAGGTGACATCTCCAGCAGTACTTTAACACAGGGATTTCTTACAAATGTCACTGAGTCATTTTGAGACCATAATGTATCCACGGATATTTTTCAGGCAGTTTATAGTGAAGCATATAGTTTCTGACCACAGGTCTGATCAGAGGTTTGAACACCAAACCCTCTTCTCAACCACCATAGCAGTTATAAAGACAAGTACAAGGGCTGATTTTTGGGGCAGAAAATATTGGCCCAAAATTTCCATCAGAAAACTCCCCTTGTGCCAGTTACATTAAAATCACAATTTATTGGAAGTGTAACCACATCAAATAACACAAATGCATTATTTCTTCCAAAACCACATAGGAAGTATTTATTTTACTTCATCTGGCCCAATAGCCACTGCCAAAGATAATAAACTAACAAGAACATTACATGATTACCTGTATCAGAACAAATTCAATATTTCTCTAACAGTATTTAGTTTATCTCTACTGGGCTATCAGTCTGTGGAAATATAATCATAATACTAATTATTATTATTATTATTATTATTATTATTATTATTATCATCAGTGTATTAGTTTTCTTGATCTGATGTCTTTAATCACTGTTTTATATATTTGTTTCATGTTTTCCATATTTACTTGCTTTAATATTGTATGTGTGCTTCCTTATTCTATCAGTGGAGCATTGACTGGTTCCAAAAGCCTTATGCTATCTTACACACTTATCCAGAAAACTACCTGAAAGTCTTTAGTGGATTGTTTTTTTCTTTGTTTGTTTGTTTGTTTGTTTGTTTTCCCTTAGTAAGGGATTTCTTTTTTAATTTTGAGTTTTCTTGGATTAACTGACACAGCCTGTGCTGCTTGTGCAGTGAAAACACTTGCTGTCTTAACTACTTCTTCTAGAAGCCTAGGAACATTCTTCTTCTAGAAGCCTAGGAACATTCTAGAAACATTCTTTAGCTGTCATGATCGCTGCTCTCACTGTGCCATTATACTTAGACAATCACCTATTCTTTTTTTTTCGTGTCTGCTTATTAATATATATTTTTCTTTATTTTTGTCAATGTTATAAACATGTCGTCGGTGTCACTGCTGAAGCATTTGTCTAAAGCTGCTAACACATCATTTAAATTAGCAGTTGAAGGTGTATGTGGGCCTATTTGTAGTTTATCCAAGCACAGCACAGCACAACGTCTCACAAACAACAAAGAAAAAAATACAGTTTACCTCCAACTTTTCTAAAAAAAATAAATCAAACAATGCATGCCAATTTCATAGATTATAACATTTCTAAAGTAACATTTGGGTTCAAATGACCCTTACCCCGCCAGCCTTCCCCCCCACCCCCATCCTACCCTCACACCGTGTCTTTCAGTGTTGGGCGGAGCCTTAGTCCTCCAGCCGTCTGTGTGTGATCATGCATGCTTCTACTGCTGTGGCCATCTGTGCAGGAGGACAGGGCGACGGACCCTGGGCCACTCACATTGGACACTTAAAGACTAAAAAAAGGCAAATGCAGATGAAAGTAGCTTGTTCTGCGATGTCACGAAGAATGATCTGTAGTCACGGACATATTTTGAAATAAAATGATTGAAAACATGCGGCTTGTCTTGTATACTTTCACCTACACTGACTTAGTACTGACAGACAGAAGTAGACAGAAGTTTTGATACATATAAGTTTAAATATAATGCGAGCTAGCTATAGGCTAGGCTACAGTTTGTCTGTGCGTGACAGGATATATGTTCATAATATTTTTTTACATAGGTCCACCCTATTTGTATACTGTATTCCTATGCCAGCTGTCTGACAGTTTAAATATTGTCATTTAAAATCTGTTGTATCCACTACGTTCCCCCACTATTGTTTTCTATCCAGAAGAGCAGTAATGGTTAAGAGAGAGCCTAGATTAAATGAAGCAGGTGCCTGAAGGACAGTGTTAGAGCGATTAAAAACAGAAGTGGGGTGGAATGTGATTCTAGGAGGCTACCCTGGCCAATTCTACCTGCATGTTAAGTAACACTATTCTGTCACATAATGAAGTGTGGCAGCAGCTATAAGGAGCTTTGGTCTAAAACCAGCTAGCTACCTACACCTAAAAGGCATGTCTTTAAACACCAATAGCAACAGCATAGCTGGCACTGATCAAACCTAGCTAGCTAGCATGCTAACTGGTGTCTTTTGGTGCAAAAGCGCTTCTTACATTTTCACGGCGTGGTCCATCCTGGAACACAGAACTACATAGTACGTAGTCTGAGCAGATAGTGGGCACGACGGGTGTGTTTATCTGCCCCTCACATGACCATGTGGAGTTAATTTAATGATAACAAAACTAGTTGCCAATAAGAATAGTGGCAAATTGCTGCAGACTGCTGCTTGAAGTATACCCGTGGAAAACCCATGTGTGCGATGTATTCCATCTTCTACCTCAACTACACCCGTCTTTCTCCATTGTGGGAGAGCGAGAGGCCTCAGTGCTAGTTGAGCACAGGGAGGTTTGTTACACAAGAAGAAGAGAAGAAGAAGAAGAAGAAGTCTCAAAAGAAGAGTGCGTCTGAGAAGAGAAGTGTGATGTGTGCATGTGATAATGAAAATAAAGCGCGGGGAGGTTTGTTACAGCGTTAGTGCGTCTGAGGAGAGAAGTGTGGTGTGTGCATGTGATAATGAAAGTAGAGCGCGGGGAGGTTTGTTACAGCGTTAGTGCGTCTGAGGAGAGAAGTGTGGTGTGTGCATGTGATAATGAAAATAAAGCGCGGGGAGGTTTGTTACACCTATAGTGCGTCTGAGAAGAGAAGTGTGGTGTGTGCATGTGATAATGAAAGGTGAGCACAGGGAGGTTTGTTACAGCGTTAGTGCGTCTGAGAAGAGAAGTGTGGTGTGTGCATGTGATAATGAAAGGTGAGCACAGGGAGGTTTGTTACACCTATAGTGCGTCTGAGGAGAGAAGTGTGGTGTGTGCATGTGATAATGAAAGAAGCGCACGGGGAGGTTTGTTACAGCGTTAGTGCGTCTGAGGAGAGAAGTGTGGTGTGTGCATGAGATAATGAAAATAAAGCGTGGGGAGGTTTGTTACACCTATAGTGCGTCTGAGAAGAGAAGTGTGGTGTGTGCATGTGATAATGAAAGTAGAGCGCAGGTATCTGGGGCTGCCACTGGTTAATGGGTCATGGAGAGAGGAGCTGACAAGAGAGGTCGAGAGGGCACCGCTCTCCGCAGTGTGTGTGTCCCAGAGGACCAGGCTAACGCACCGCCACCGCTGAAGGTGACACGTGCATGTAAATGTGCTTCAAGCCCCTCACACACACACACAGAGAGAGAGAGAGACATGCACACATTCACACACTAGAATGGACACACACACACACACACACACACACATTCACAAACTGGAATGCACGCACGCACACACACACACACATTTTGAAATCCAAACAGTGCGGCAGCTGTCTCGTAGAATGCCCTTTGTTTAAGTGCCCGGAGTGCTGGCAGAGAGAAAAGCAGAACAGTAGAAGCCGGAAACCTGGAAGGGAACTAGGCGTCAGATTGGATCTGGTCCAGAACAACAAAGCTGCTATCTGAGCCGCTTTCTAAAACAGAATCAGAATATAAGCTCTGACGGAACCAGCTGCAGCAGTTCTCTCTCGCTCCCTCTCTCCCTCTCTCTCTCTCCACATTATAGCAAATAATCACCATGCCACTACACTACCAGCCCCTTGACGCAGCTAGCATCACTATAACCAAACCCAATCCTAATGAAGGAAAACAGCCAGGTGAAAGCTGACATGGTGCATGGAGAGAATCACAGTCTTGTGAATATGGGTTTTGGCTCGTGTCACATTCAGCGTCGCTTGATGTTCTCCGAGGAACGGCTCGTTCTGCTGACTGTCTCCCCTTGCTCCTGTTTGAGAGGCTGTGTGGTTGGAGATGCTGTGCTGGTCTGACTCAGCAAAAAAACAGCTCTTCAGCTTCGCGCAACACTGACATTGTACGTCCCCCAAACGCCACAGGGCTATGATGCTCTTTTTCTCCTTTGTCGGCCCGTTTTCTACAAAGCCCTAACATCAAATGGATGTAGGCTGCCCACGTATGCTCCCATACAGGTATCTCACGACTGGTCTCCTGCCCAAAGAAAAGCTAGTCTTTAACCGTTTTTGCTGTGGGAGTTTTGAACATTCGAAAAAAAGAATGCGTTCATCAACAATGTAAGATTCTGAAATTCCACATTGTATTTGGTCGGACCCAGATATTCTTTAGAACGTTCATTCTACAACATCCTGAAAGCACATCAGTGTGACGGTACCTGCTGACGGATTAACAGATCTGGTCCTGACGTGACACCAAATCTGGACCAGACAGGCTAGATCAAAC
>NC_045160.1:25418015-25430515 GCF_900700415.2 Clupea harengus
TGACAGAATGAGGGGAACATTGGGAAGTAGGGAATATGTCAGCATCAGTCTCAAACCCAAAGGTCCGTAGCATGCCAAAGAAGAAATCCCGTATAGCTGTTGTGAAATAGCATTAAACAGTAGCCATTAGCATTGGGAAATCACCAATTACTTAATGAGGTGATAGAAAAAAGCAGATATTGTATATATATATATATATATATAGCAGTATTTTTTTATATTTAAATAATATTTCATTGCATTTTCTTCTTTTTTTCTTTTCTTTTTTTGTGCTGTCATAGCTGTGCTGTGTCCTCCAATACAACAGTGCCTATGAAACTGCGCACAGCACTTCACTTCAGTGGCAGTCTATGGGAGCGTGACTGAACACAAGTACATCTGTAACATGTGGACAACGCAGTGTAGGTATCACATATCACTCTGGCCATTCGATCCAGCCACAGCCGTCAGTGATTTCTACTACAGATTTCACCTGAACCGCAGAACACAATCGGTGTGAAACAAGACAGAGAGATTGAGGGAGAAAAGGAACAAAAGACTGAAGGTTGAGGGGAATGAAAATGAACAGAATAACAGTGGCAAATGAAGGCGCTGTTTTTGCAGCAGAAATAAGGCAATTTTCTAATGTAGTTCTCAGCACCCTATTGACGCTAACACATATAACATACAAAATAACCTCAGGCCATTGACGCTAACACATAGAACATACTAAACAACCTCTCGTCAGCATTACCTCAGCCCATTGACGCTAACACACAGAACATACTAAACAACCTCTTCCCAGAATTACCACAGCCCATCACCCAGAGTGCCTCTGATAGATCCCACATGCGATCATGCTAAAGACTCCCCTCCCTCCCTCCCTTCCTCTCTCCCTCCCGCTCTCTCTCTACCTCCTGCTCTCTCTCTCTCTCCCTCCCGCTCTCTCTCCCTCCCGCTCTCTCTCTCTCTCTCCGCTCTCTCTCTCTCTCTCTCTCTCTATCCGGCGTGCCTCTGCAGTGGCTCTCCACGCTCGGTCTTTCTGCACCAGCTGGGGAAGCACTCTCTGCTTGCCTGTTAGCTTCCCTCACTCACTCGCTCGCTCCCTACCTCCCTCGCTTCTCTCTCGTGCGCGCTCTCTCTCTCTCGCTCTCTCTCTCTCTCTCTCTCTCTCTCTCTCTCCTCCGCCACGCTGCTGCCAATAGCCCCCTGTCCACAGCACCCATTCAGGGACGATGCAGCCTCTCTCTCTCCTCCCCGGCAGTGTCCAGCACACCGCCACAGCCCAGCTGCTCCGCTTGTGTCAATGAGATTTTTTTCTTTTCTTCTCTCTCTCTCTCTCTCTCTCCCTCTCTCTCTCTCTCTGTGCTGCGTCTCCGTGTTCTCGCATGTTTGTGGGATTCAGCAGATCGGCGGACGGAGAGCGCACTGAGTGACAGCGTGTGACTAAAGCAGAGGGGGACTGAATCAGGTGCAGCTTCTTATTCTCCATCCCTCTTTCTTTATCTCTCTCTCTCTCTCCTTCTCTCTTGTCTTTTTCTCTCTCTCTCTCTCTTCCTCTCTTATCTGCCTCTCTCTAACTCTCTCTCCCTCTCTCTCTAAAGAGCAAAGAAAGCTGACAGATTGCTCTCTCCTCTCTCTCCTCTCTTTCTCTCTCCTCTCTCTCTCTCCCTCTATTTTCTCTCTCTGTCTCTCCCCCTCTATTTTCTCTCTCTCCGCTCTCTATCTTCCTCTATTTTCTCTCTCTCCTCTCTTTCTCTCTCTCCTCTCTCTCTCTCTCACTCTATTTTCTCTCTCTGTGTTTCCCCCTCTATTTTCTCTCTCTCTCTCTCTCTCTCTCTCTCTCTCCCTTGTTGGGACTCAGGGAGAGGTGTAAGGCAGTCTCTTTAGGACTTAACTGACCGAAAGTCCTCGTTTCCTTTTCACTGTCATCTCTCTTTTCCTCCCCTTCTCTCTCTCTCTCTCTCTCTCCTCTCTCTCTCTCTCTCTCTGTTTTCAAACAGCTTCGCTGTGCGTCCCAACTCATCCACCCCTCCCATCCACCCCAGCCCAGCTTCAACTCACAAGCACGCCCACCAGGGTCTGGCAGGGAGTCAGGCGGGCAGACAGACAGACACTCAGACAGTCAGTCAGTCAGTCAGTCAGTCAGACAGACAGGCAGACAGACAGACAGAAGAACAGGCACGCAGGCTGCTGGAGCAGTGGACAGACGACATGGAGGCGCGGGAAATCAGCTGGTCATTCTTTCACAGGTGCAGGAGCATGGGCGGCATGATCAATGTCAGCGTGCTCGTCACACTTCTGCTTGGTGAGTTGGAAAAGCTTACTTTATATATTACCGCTGCTTTGCTCTCTCTCTCTCTCTCTCTCTCTCTCTCTCTCTTTCTCTCTCTCTCTCTCTCTCCTTCTTTCGATGCACCTCACTCTGTCAGCACCCCTTCTCTCCCCTCAGGAACTCTCTCTCTCTCTCTCTCTGTCTCTGGATGTGTCCCCTTAGACCAATTGTTTGGACTGGGGCTGCTACTAAAGTGTAGCTCCTACAAAGCTTGCACTTATTCTAGGAACCCCATAGACAGGGTTGCGGTTTATTTACTTAATTTGTTGCCTTAAAGCAGGGGTGGTGTTGGAAAGGTGAAGGGGGTTAGGGCAGGGTGTTAGTATGAGTGTGTGTGTGTGTGTGTGTGTGTGTGTGTGTGTGTTGGAGAGATATTTCTGGGAAGTGTTTGATTTAGTTACATGGCTCAGGTTCACCTCTATTAGGGAGTTGGGACGTACAGGGGTTTGGAAAGCATATGGTGCGTTAGCATGGTACTGTCGGTGTGAGTGTGTGTGTGTGTGTGTGTGTGTGTGTGTGTGTGTGTGTGTGTGTGTGTGTGTGTGTGTGTGTGTGTGTGTGTGTGTGTGTGTGTGTGTGTGTGTGTGTGTGTGTGTGTGTGTGTGTGTGTGATGTGTGTGAGTGTGTGTGTGTGTGCGTGTGTGGGGTGTATGACTTAGTTACATGGCTCAGGTCTCCCATGTACCAGTGCACCTCTAGCAGGGAGCTGGGAATTACGGGGGTTGGGACAGGATATGCTGTATTAGCATCGGACTGTCTCTGTGTGTGTGTGTGTGTGTGTGTATGTGTGTTTGTGTGTGTGTGTGTGTGTGTGTGTGTGAGTGTCTGTGTGTGTGTGTGTGGCATGTATCAGTTCAGGCCGTTAGAACTGCCTCCTGAGTTCACGGTGATCCATTTGTGAAATCCGCCAGCGTGAGGAACGCTCTGGAGGGCTCTGATGTCAGACATTCCGCCTTCTGCTCACGGGCTCCGGGAATGGAATGCTGGCCGTGAAGCCCTCCGCAGTACTGGGAGTCGGGCAGGGGCGTGTGCGGAGGTGGAAAGATTGAATGTTGATTGCTTGCGTGTCTGGACTTGTGATTGGTAAAACGAGAGTAGAAAAGGTGTAATGGATATACTGACACATCAATTAGCTGTCATTATTTTTAAGCCGTAACCCCTGGGGCAAATCATGTTTCTTATAGACTTTGGGTTGAAACATGCGCAGGAACAACAAAAGCTCTCGAGAGGTTCAAAGACCCTCCCACACACACACACACACATCATTGACTAATGCTTGTCTCATTTTGTCATTTCACATGGTCAACATTGTCTCATGTTTATTTCAGTGGGTTGGGTCACAGACTCCCTGCAAACTCATAATCATGACCATACGAATACATTTAATATGATTATACTTTAACGGGAGTGTAGAGAAAGGGGTCAGGAAGCTATATAACTGCATATATTTAATTATCATATTCATACACATTGTTTATTCACCTGAGAACAAGTATGTTTTCACGCTGACCATGTCAGAACTGATTGTAAAGGGACAGAATAAACAAAGGATTGCATTTCAACAATCCAATGAGCAGGGTGGGGAGGATTACTTTAAAAATGTATTCCGATACTGATTACCTGTTAAAAATTGTATTCAGTAACCTAATCCAAGTATCACAATATTAAAGTAATGTAATTTGATTACTTTCCGTTACTTTTGGATTTCCTCAATGCCAAATGTGCAAATGAAGATAACAGAAAAGAGACCTCAATAGCCTTATCCACTGTATTTTGGTGGTTTTCTCCTTTTTGATGTCTGTGATGGAAATAAATGCTGAAAAACATTGGTCCAACCTTGAATGCAAAGACATGAACTGCTAGCGTGAGAAACTGTGCAACTCATTGGTCACATGCATTTCATGAAGGTTGTGCTATCCACAAACCGCTCCTATAAGGGCACACACCAGCTTTTTCAGATGACATACTTTCTGCATTATTATTCTGCTATATAAATGACATCTGGTGTGGGCGTCCTACTTATTACTGAGGAAATGAACTTAGTGTGCTTCAAATATCAAAATGTACTATATTGTCATAGCTATGTGTTAGACAACAAACTGAACTCAAAACTAAATATGTAAAGCTCTTTTTATGTGTAGTATTTTACTAGTGAATAACACATCATTTGCGACAACACAGAAGAAAGTATGAACCATTGAAAATAAAAAATAAACCGGTCAGCCCCAACTTTTCTTACCCTTGGTTGAACACTCTCTCACGGTCAACAGTTTTTACAAACAAATATCTTGCATAATTTTACACGTTTTGCCCAATCCCCTTTGCAATATAGTGTGGGCCTGCTGGGCGGAAATGTGAACTAGTTCAGTTTGTTGCCCTGAAGGGAAATGGGCATGAGGGCCGTGTGGTTGTGGCTTGATGTGTGCATATGTCACGCCAGCACGCTGAACTCTGCTCCTGCCATGCCCCCCTTCGACTTCAACTCACGCAACTCCGTCCGGTTTTAAGAATTAAACCTGCCCTCTGCTCAGTGTTTTTTAAAGACAAATCTGCTTGTCATTATGAAAATTCAGCCTACAGACCTACATTGAAAGTGCACGAAACCACAGTTTACAAAGCATAGGCTAATAAAAATAAAATCAGCACAGATTTAGAACATCCACAGTATTTTTAATGAATCAAGTGTCCACTTTCTGAACTGTCAAAGGGAAGAAATCTTGAAGTAAATACTGACAGTAGGCCTACAGGTTCCAAGTTAAAATATATGGGGCGGACCTACAGAGTAGTAGCCTATAGTATAGTAGTATAGTTTAGTTTATGCTGTTTGAATGTTGTTTAAGTGATAGTCACGGTAAAGGTATGCATTTAACTTACATGTAGCCAAACTTGCACTGTTAATAAACAGATGTTACTCAGTCACACATCACGCTGAAACTTCAATTAAACTGCCACAAACATATTTTGGTCAGGGGTTTGTGTTTTATCCAACACGATCATTCCAGTTATCACAGTCCCCCTTTTTCATTACGTTAGTAGGCAAGCAATACTAACAGGTTAGCTAACCAACTTTAACCTGAGCTAATTGGATGTCTGTGTAGACGTTAGCAGTGTTGGTCTTGCCTGTAAATGCTTCATGAAATTTGACGTGGTCCTTGGACAACGAAAGTATTTTCACCGCGGAGAGCCATAAGGTGCACTGACTGCACTGTTATGTTCTTTCCACTTTCAGCTTCGAGGACAAAATAGTGTCGATATTTCCAGCCAGAGAAAGCATTTTTGTGTGTTGTAAAGTGTGCATGTGGATGATAGTATAATGTTCTCTATTTTAAAATCTATTTGCAATCCTGTTAATAATCCCACATTTTGCTAAAAGTATCTGTAATCTAATGACGTCTTTTTTTTTTTTTGTAACTGTACCGGAATACAGTTACCCTTTTTTGTATCCTAATTACATAACGCCTTTCCATGTATTCCATTACTCCCCAAGCCTGCCTATGAGACACAGGGAGGAGAGACTGATATGGCCATGAAATAGTATCACTTTATCTGACTGGTTCTCATAAGACTCATATAACTATGTCATAAACTTGTTATGGCGAATACTACACCCTGCAGTAATGGAAAACAACAACAGTTGAGTGGTTATAATTCAGTGGTGTAACAGTATCATGTGACTGCTACTGTTAGTCTCAGAAATGTTAAATACTATATCATACTCTGTTACATTCTAATAGGCTAGTACTATATTGAACATTTAGAGAGTTGTAAATGACCACGAGGAGCAACATGACTGTCTTTATTATGAATGTATTTATTTATTATAATTATAAATCAACACCTTTTTGTGAGTGACAACAGTCAGAACATGTATATGATTGGTCAGTTCATTGACAACATGTCAGAACTTGTATATGATTGGTCAATTTAGTAAACAGAGTTCAGAGTAAAGTGTCATCATTATATCAATAATTAAATCATCATTAATCATTCCAATTCAAAAAACAAATCTAGACGAAGGTATATATTTTAGAATTTGGATATTCTCGCACTAATAGTGAGACAGGACACACTGGATAAGTCAAACATGTCTTCCTCAGAGGTCAAAACAGCGATGTTGAGAGAGGGAACTCTGTTTTTTTAGAAGCAGTGCTTTGTATCCCTGCTCGAGGCATATACCACTTCTGTTGGACTGAAATAATCAAGCATGTGATTGCATGGCACTGTTACCTCAGCACTGTTTCAAGTGCATATGTGTATTGTGTGTGTGTGTGTGTGTGTGTGTGTGTGTGTGTGTGTGTGTGTGTGTGTGTGTGTGTGTGTGTGTGTGTGTGTGTGTGCGCGCGTGCATGTGTGTGTGTTTGTGTAAATTGAGCCAGTCACAACATTTTCAAAAATATTATATTAGACCTGCCCAGCGGAGTTTTATTGATGGTCCTGTAATATTTATGAGATGCTTGCAGGTCTATGCTTTAAAAATAATGTTTCAAAATGGTGTCCTGGGATTTTGCCCCAAGCCTGTGGATGTTATGTAACCGTAGCACACATTCACATATGGAGAGCTGGGGGTATGGCACCCTCTTATTCCCGCCCCCTCTGTTCCCAGTTAGATCTATCAGATGATATTGAACGAGGATGATAAATGGTGTTCTGTTATTGTAAGTTCAGCTGGTGGTTCCTGTGGTTTCGCTGCTCTGGTTGTCAAGGAGAACTGAAGGCTCTTAAACTAGGCCATGTCCTTTCTCTTCCTGGCGGCTGCAAGCCAAAGAGTTAATGTAAACGTCCACAGGTCAGTCTCTGCGGACCGCCCGAGAGACTAAACGGCAAGGGCGTGCAAGGTCGAGACAGACATCCGTTCAGGCACATATTACACCGTTATAATTTTACATCCCATCACTGCATTAAAGCAGCAATACGGAGTTCTGTTTCAAAACTAGTAAGCTAACTACCTAAAAGGCATGCAAAAACCTTGCTAACACCACCAACAGCCCAGCGGACACTGATTGAAGCTTGCCAACACACTAACTGTGTCTTTTGGCAGTTTAGCTGGCAATGTCATGCGTGTGAAAGCTTTCTTCAATTTTTGCAGGGTGTACCAGCCCGTTACACAGAACTACATAGGGCATATCCTGAATGGCTAGTGGGGAAGACACAGGTGTTTATCTGTCCTTCACATGACCATATGCTATTAAAATGAATTTGAGGATGGTACCGAAACTAGTTGCCTATAAAACCATATCTCAAAAAGTGTCAAATTGTTGCATAGTGTTACTTTAAAATGGCAAACTCCAGTGTCTTGTAAGAGATGTAGAGAGAAATGTAGCACTAGATTTGAGCCCTGCATCATACGACTGACATAAACATGTCATAAACATGTCATAAGCCTACTTCAGTGTAATCCTCCATGTGGGGACTCTTGTCGAATGACTAACTGTAAGGGCTGATGGGGGAGGGCATAGAGTGTGTGTGTGTGTGTGTATGTGGTGTGTGTGGGCATAGAGAGAGTGTGTGTGTGTGTGTGTGGTGTGTGTGGGCATAGAGAGTGTGTGTGTGTGGTGTGTGTGGGCATAGAGAGTGTGTGTGTGTGTGTGGTGTGTGTGGGCATAGAGAGTGTGTGTGTGTGTGTGGTGTGTGTAGGCATAGAGAGTGTGTGTGTGTGGTGTGTGTGGGCATAGAGAGTGTGTGTGTGTGTGTGTGTGTGTGTGTGTGGTGTGTGTGGGCATAGAGAGTGTGTGTGTGTGTGTGTGTGGTGTGTGTGGGCATAGAGAGTGTGTGTGTGTGTGTGTGTGGTGTGTGTGGGCATAGAGAGTGGGGCTGCGTTTAGTAAACAACATACGGAAGTGAAACAGTATTCCCCAGCCTTGGCAACAGGCCCTCGACACATCTGGCTGTGTGTGTACGTGTGTGTGTGTGTGTGTGTGTGTGTGTGTGTGTGTGTGTGTGTGTGTGTGTGTGTGTGTGTGTGTGTGTGTGCGAGTGTGTGTGTGTGTGTGTGTGTGTGTGTGTGTGTGTGTGTGTGTGTGTGTGTGTGTGTGTGTAGCGGGAGGGAAACAGCTAACATCTGCTCAAGGCCTCACTTAGAACATAGAGGACAGGGAACACACATGACTGCACTGACATACACACAAACACACACACACACACACCACACACACACACACACACAGACAGACACACACACACGCGCACATACACACACACACCCACACCCGCACACATGCACGTACACATACACCTCTTTTCACATACACTTCAACATCACCCTTTCACCAAGGCATATGTTCACACTCTCACACACACACACACACACACACACACACACACACACACACACACACACACACACACACTCACACACACACACACACACACTCACACACACTCACAGACACACACACACACACACACCACACACACACTCTCACACACACACTCACAGTACACGCACATAAGGTGCTCACCAACTGTCACAAGCACCACATGCCGCTATTCATTTTCCGAAACGTCACCTGAAAAATTAAAGATGATCTTGAATGCCGAAGGAAGGGATGATTAAAACACACACACAAACACACACACACACACACACACACAAACACACACACACACACACACACACACACACACACACACATGCTCTCAGACACTCTCTACTCAGTCCCATAGAAATAGCATGTTGAAGACTCTTATCAGATCCATTTTGTACGTCACTCCCACTAATCAATTGACCTTCAGCAGGTTAGCCTTCCACAGCACGGCCACCCCATAAAAACGAGCTGTCATTAAAGCCATCCTCTGCTCCTCTGTGCAATTAAGAGCCGTGTGATTCATGCCACTGTGGGTCGGCAGGGGGGGAAGGTCAGGTGAAGTGGTTCCGCTGTCAGCTCGATGTGAACCCATCAGCTTTGTGGAGAGCCGGGTAGTGCAGAAGTCAAAAGCCACTCTGGTGTGTGTGCGCGTGTGTGTGTGTGTGTGTGTGTGTGTGTGTGTGTGTGTGTGTGTGTGTGTGTGTGTGTGTGTGTGTGTGTGTGTGTGCGCGGGCGTGTGTGGGTCTGTGGCCTGTAAATATCCTGAATCCTGCTGATGCGCATCACTTTTGGTACAGTGTACTTAGGGTTTTAATTCAATGTTCAATTCAGTGTCAGTGCATGCCTATGCATCGCTAACCATTAGCACCGATCCTAGCCAATGTTAACCATTAGTCCTGGTGACAAAAATGTGCTTACTAAAGTGGCACGTTGTGTTAATGAATGAATGCGTTCATTATTTAGTACATGTTACCTAAAGCCACTCCAACTAAGGTATGACTAACCATGCTCTCTGCTGTGGGACTGTGTGGGTGATGTGGAGCGCTAGTGATGAGCTGAGGTTAATGTGTCCCCGTCTCTCACACAGCCATACACAGCTCTCAGTCACAGTCACCGCCATCAGTGGAGGATTGCACTTGTTAGCAAGTGACAACAGAATTAGAGTGGAGAGGCGGGAGAATGAGGTGCATGAAGCTGCAAAGCATCACATTATATTCAGTTAGATATGGCCGTGTAGTGTTAGCATTCGTTGTATATTGTATAGTATTGATAATAAAATGTCTGCCTGACAGTGTGCCTTATATAGTATGATTGAGGATCAATATTAAAGGTGCTTTATGCAAGTTTTTTGAGGTATGGTGGGTGATTTGTAATCGTTATAACATTGATATGGTCACGTGAAGGACAGATAAACACATCAGACATTCCCAGTATCTGGCCAGGCTATTCACTGTGTAGTCTTGGGATCCGACGCCAAAAAATGGCAGTAGAGTGGAGGGAGATGAAGCTGAAACAAGATAAACAAACAATGTATTTATAGAGACAGAAAATAGTTTATTGTGCTATGATTATTGGAAGGATGTCACACGGCTTGTTCAAAACAATACAACTGTCTCGCGTCGCTTTACGGAGCCAGAGCCTGAGCCCTCCAGGAGCAAGCACAGCGGCGATAGGGGCGAGGAAACACTGCCTGTCAACAACAAGCCTTGAGCAGAAGCTCGGCTCATAAGGGGGGGGGGGGGGGGGGTCTGCTTGGAGCCGGCCGAGTAGAAAGGTAGAGATAGAGAAAAGAGAGGGGGGGGGGGGGGGGGGGAGAAGGGAAGGGAGGAGAGAATCAGAGGGACAGAATCAGAAACATGGCAGATGAAAATGTATGCTGTAACAATTTAGAATAGATCATTTAGAAGAGGAAATAATTAACAGCAGGTCATATGGCCACATCTGTGTTAACGCCTCAGCATAATACGATGTAGAAGGAGAAGAAGAGGGACACGGCGTATGGGAAGTGTGTTTATGTTTACTTCTCTGGAGTGATGTTTGGTTAAGGTTGGCTGGCGTGGTGCATGAGCAGTTTAGTAATACAAGGATAGCAAGGGTGGCAGACAAGGACCCAAGGGTGGCAGAATAGTGCCCAAGGGTGGCAGGATACAGCGACAGTGCACAACTGACTGGCGGCAGTCACAACGTCTGCAAGGCCCTCCTGCACAGCACAGCATACACTGCATGTAGCCCAGTGTGAGTTATTTGGGGAATTCTATATGTTAAGCATGTAAGACCATCTTTTACAGAGTAACATCTTTTACAGTGTAACATTGCCAAATGTTCTTGTGCCAAACTTCTTGTGAGTTATTTGGGGAATTCTATATGTTAAGCATGTAAGACCATCTTTTACAGAGTAACATTGCCAAATGTATCACTAAAATGCATCAGTTAGCAGGCCAGCTAGTTTTTTTATCAGTATCAGTTGTGCTGCTGCTGGTGTTTGCCTGGTAAGTCTATTGGCTTTTATCTGGGAGCTCCTTCACAGCTCTTAGCGCCACTCTTAAAAGGTCACGGAAGCTGTGGTTCTGAAGCGGTCTCTGGTTGTTGAGCTGTCCTTAATGGAGACTGAAGTCAATCATTATACGTCATTATTACATTTTATATTTTGATATATTTTGGAAATGTAGATGAATATAACTGATAAATCGGATCGACAGATTGACACCCTTCTGTGCTTCTACTGTTCCCATGAATGCAAGAGTGTAGGGTGTGGAGTGTAGATAGTGTATTTGTGGCCTTTTCCTGTCACGTCACGTCACACACATGTGTCTGTCTATCAGTGTGTGCTGTCACAGACATGCTCATGGGGTCCTGTGTGTCCGCAAAAGCCTAGGGATCAGTTAGGATTCAGGGATTACCTTGGAGACTTTCTTTCTATCTTTACCTCTCTCTGTTCCGTTCTCTCTCTCTCTCTCTCTCTCTCTCTCTCTCTCTCTCTCTCTCTCTCTCTTACTCCAGGGGGTAAGAGAGTAGGAGAGGGAAGGGTAGAGAGAATGGGAGTAGAGTGGAGGGAGATGAAGCTGGAACAAGATAAACAAACAATGTATTTATATAGACAGAAAATAGAGTTTATTGTGTTATGATTATTGGAAGGATGTCACACGGCTTGTATGTTCATTCCCTTGTTTTTGTATTCCTCTCTCTCTCTCTCTCTCTCTCTCTCGCTCTCTCGCTCTCTCTGTCTGTCTTTATCTAGCACACACACACACACACACACACACACACACACACACACACACGCACACACACATTTACACACACACACACATTCCTTCTCTCACCTCCAGCCACTTCTCCTCACCCTGACACGTTGTTGCATAATGATGTGTGTGTGTGTGTGTGTGTGTGTGTTGACATGTGTGTGTGTGAGGTTTCATTGAGAGTGTGTATATGTTTGTTAGCATTTATAAATGTGTTTGTGTTTTGTGTTTGTTTGTATTTGTGAGTGTTATGTGTGTATGTCCGTCTGTGTTTATGTGTTTGTGTGTGTTTGTGTATCTGACTGTTGATGTGTGTGTGTTTGTGTGTGCGTGTGTGTGTGTGTGTGTGTGTGTGTGTGCATGGCTGTGAGTGTGGTGTGTGTGTGTTTGTGTGCATGTGTATGTGTGTGTATGTGTGTGTGTGTATGTGTCAGTGAGTGTGGTATGTGTGTGTGTTTGCGTGTGTGTGTGTGTGTGTGTGTGTGTGTGTGTGTGTGTGCGTCAGTGAGTGTGGTGTGTGTGTGTGTGTGTGTTTGTGTGTGTGTGTGTGTTGCAACCTCACTCTCACACCAGCTTGTAGCACGCACACGTTGCAATTTAATACTGACAGCAATCGTACCCAAAAATAGCCCTGTGATT
>NC_045160.1:25438015-25455515 GCF_900700415.2 Clupea harengus
GAAGGGAGGTGGGAGAGAGAGGGGTGGTAGGCTGGAGGGGATTCAATAATGTAATGTTCAGCAGATCAGTTTATGGACTGCAGTTTCTCATCCCAGTCCAGCGTGAGCCTGAGTGACATTTGAAAATGGAGCTAAAGTCAAGCCATAGGCAAAGAGATGTTTTAACACTACTGAGTCCGAGCCTGTTTTTCACTCTCTTAGGTAGTCTGCCATGCCTTGATATTTTAGTTTATTTCACCTAACTAAAAACATTGAGGCAAAAGTGGCATGTATGATTATATTCTAGAATACCTCAGCAATAATAACATGGGAATGAAAGGAATGTAGTAAAAAAAGATTGAATTTAAATCAAATCTAAACAAACCCTTCCAAAAACATACTTTCAGAGGTGCTCAGACTTTGTACAAAAAATACATTGTAAAGATTTTGGAGCAAGGCTTTTGAACTCTGAACTTTGTAAACATAAGTGTTAGTTTTACAAAGGTGAGTTTAGCATTTAGAAAGTGTGTGTGGTTTCACTACTATATATTTATAATTTTAGAGTGACCTGTACCTTTTCAAAACTAGTGTCCCTACAAATGCATATTGATGAGTTAGGTGTAAACACACCTGGGACACCTCAGACAAGAACAATGGCCCTTACCTAATGGCCCTGGAATGTCTTTGTGGCCCGTACCCCCCACAGGATTTCTTGACACACCATGGCCCAATAGAGATCACTGAATTACCATACCCTTATCATATGAATAGCTGTCATTTGCTAATGGGCGGGTCGTTAGGAGCTGAAACCTCACTCAGAGACTGAAAAGTGCAAGAGACTACTCCTATTCTCCTTACAAAGTGCTTATTTATATATTTGTTTCAAACTGTGTAAATTTGAAAAGAAAAGGGTTCAAGGTTTCTGGGGGTGTAATTTCTATGTCTCTCCGACAAAAACTGGCTGAGCTTTAAAAGCAATTCCCCATAAAAACCACCATATCCCTGCACAGGGAGCGTGGACTTCAGAGGGTTAACCATACTTTCCATTTTTACTTCCATTTAGTCACCTCAATTTAAAATAGTGAATTCTAAAAGTGAATTATTGTAACCAGAAGTTTGAGAGGACGGTTTGAGCACTACAGCCTTAGGGAACGATACTTGCAGCTGAAGTACATACCGTGCTTTGGAGGAGACACAGAGGGCATAACTCATCATGGCCAACACGAAACTGGTGCCGTTAAGATTTTGTCATACTATGTTTTTTGATGTTTTTAAAATGAGTATGTATGCCTTAATTTAGCGTGTGTGGCACCTGCCTGACACACTTGCTCAGTAAGTAGAGACATTGTCATATAAGGCTTACCCACGACACCCTCTTGGGAATCCACAGATAAATATATTGCATGCCTTTGCGAAAATGTACATCAATACATTTATAATATGGGCTGAATGCATTGGTTTTTCCCAAGAGGTGTGTCACAGCTAAATGTGTTAGCCTGCATGTTTCTGAGATGGCCTTTTGGCCTCTGGGCACCACCACTGTCACCCTTCTGTCACCAACCTAGGGCTCATTAAAGCAACTCTCACCAAGACTCTGGAACCCGTCTCAAAAGAGGAGCCCACCACCTTCACCCTTCTGTCACCAACCTAGGGCTCATTAAAGCAACTCTCACCAAGACTCTGGGACCCGTCTCAGAAGGGGAGCCCACCCCTGTCAACACAGGCTGTGCGTAGCGCATTTATTAGCCATCTGCCCAGCGCTGCGGCACTTGCTGATGGGTCAGATTTCCTCTCCGCCCCCCCCCTCCCCCTCCCCCCCTCCCGGGACGTAGCCATCTGACCCTGCATGTTTCCCACCCTGCGCCTGCACTCGCAAACATGACAAACGTGTTCTGTGTCCGGCCCGTGATTAGTCCCATTGGTTTTTAGCGTTGACAAAACCTGAAGTTGATGTGTTTTCTTTTTTTTTTTTTTTCATATGTGACGTACATGTGCACACACGGGTGAGGGCACACACGCACACACACACACACACACACACACACACACACACACACACACACACTCACACACATAGACACACACACACACACACACACACACACACACACACACTCACACACACACAAACACACACAAACACACACACACACACACACGGCTGAGCGCACACACAAGCACTCACAGGAGTGTTGTCTGTCTCAGGAATGAAATATTAAGATGGCAAAGCAGTGATGGTGTAAAAATAGCGTCTGCACAGGAGACATCGCATCGCTGCGCTGACGCCAAAACATGGAAACAACTATGTGGGAGGCAGAGTGGACCAGACAGAAAACAAGCTACCGTCTGTCCACTCCCTCTGTCCCTCTCTCTCTCTCCCTCTCTCTCTCTCTCTCTCCCTCTCTCTCTCCCTCTCTCTCTCTCAATATGTCTCCCTTTCTCACTCTTTCCCTATCTGTCTCTCGTTTGTTTCTCTATGTGTGTCTTTATCTCTCCTTTTTAGTTTAAACTATTCTCTCTCTCTCTCCCTCTTTCTCTCTCTTTCTCTCTCTCTCTCTCTCTCTCTCTCTCTCTCTCTTTGGGTTGGTACTCATGCTGCTAAGGGGTAGTGAGGAGTGTTAAGTCAAACTGATGAACATATTGCAAGTGTCATCATAGCTGTCATGCAAGCTGAGTGCTTTCTCTACTTCCCTCTGTTGCCCTCCCTCTCTCCCTCTCTCTCTCCCTCCCTCTCTCCCTCCCTCTCTCCCTATCTCCCTCTCTGAGTCGCTCACCTCCTTATCTCCATCTAAGTTATCCAGCGATGTTAAAGGGAGCATAGCTGTTGTCTCTCTGTGTTGTCGAACAAGCCTGGAGGTGTCATTTTGTCATGTGACCAGAGAGGTGGCTGGGGCTTATGGAAGGCAGACCAGGCTCTCCTCTAACACACACACACACACACACACACACACACACACACACACACACCCTGCTGTAAGAATAGCAGGAGATAAGGACTCGCTCAATAGCCCACACACACTTGGATGACCCTGCAGAGGTGACCTTTCTGCCTCTTTTAAACCACTTACATTCTCTCTGTGTTTCTCTCTGTCCCCCCCCCCCCCCCCTCTAGGAGTGTGTGCCCAGGCTCTGGAGATGTCGGTGGGAAAGATCCACACCCTCGAGGTGGTGAACGGCAGCTCGGCTCTCATGCCCTGCACCTACGCCAGCTGCATCGGCATTAAGAACCTCTACTTCAACTGGACCTATAACAGGACCGAGGTAACTGCAGGACACCTTGTCAGACTGTGAGGTTCCTCTGCCCCACAAGGTTTTCTCAGTGTTTCTTCATTTCCAATAAAGCCCCCTGCACACTGAGCTGAGCTCTGTCTGTGTCCTCCGTCTGTGTCCTCCGTCTGTGTCCTCTGTCTGTGTCCTCTGTCTGTGTCCTCCGTCTGTGTCCTCCTTCTGTGTCCTCCGTCTGTGTCCTCTGTCTGTGTCTGTCTGTGTCCTCTGTCTGTGTCCTACGTATGCGTCCTCCTTCTGTGTCCTCCGTCTGTGTCCTCCGTATGTGTCCTTTGTCTGTGTCCTCTGTCTGTGTCCTTTGCCTGTGTCCTCCATATGTGTCCTCAGTATGTGTCCTCCGTCTGTGTCCTCAGTATGTGTCCTCTGTCTGTGTCCTCTGTCTGTGTCCTCCATCTGTGTCCTCCATCTGCGTCCTCTGTCTGTGTCCTCTGCTTTCAAAGTCATCTGCGTTATCTCTGTTATTTTCATTGTCCCTCTGCTGGCCGCTCAACCCTCACACCACCCATATAGGGACAAAGCACTGGGCGCAGAGGTATCTGAATGTCCATATATGTCAATATATATGGTCCTATATGACAACAAGCACAGGCTCATTCAGGCCTTGTCTAATGACAGGATGCTTTACTGTTCATTCATTCATTCATTCAGTCATTCATTCAATCATTGTTCATTTTATTGTTATTTATGCTTAGGTTATGCCTAGGCAAATCAAAGCCACGGATGTAGTAATATAAATCTGTAACAATCTAATCTAGAAGTCTATAACACTAACACTAACACATTGAAGCCAGCTAGGCTTTCCTGAGAGCACACTGTTGGTAGTCGATGAAATATTCCTTCTTCACAATGCTTATGCAAAATTAACATACACAGTAACTCAAAACAATCAAAGTTGCTCTCATAATAAATGATTTATGAGAGGAGATTTAAATACTTAAAGTGGTCAGAAGGGGGTTCTGCTGGGGGGTTCTGATGACAGATTGCAGCTTGTTCCAATCCTTCTCCCCCCGGCTCCCACAGACTCTGTGTGAGGGGGTGGTTCCCATGGAGGGGATAGAACCGCACGTGTCCGTGTGGAACGAGCGAGTGGACTTCGTGGGCTCCAGCAGGACCAATAACGTCTCAATCATCCTGAGGAACATCACCTTTGATGACCAGGGCGACTACATCTGCTATGGCAAAAACCCAAAGGAGAAGAACCGCAACCACAGCGCCATCTTGACCCTCATTGTTGTCGATCAACGTAAGTTCTGTCTCGGTTCTCCCCTAGTTCATTTGACACAACAATCATGGTTTTAGACCCATTAGATTCTGAGAGAACTGAAAAATCGACTCACCTTTTTTCCCACGGAGGAACCTGCCAAGGTTCTCCCTCTCGCCCTCTGGTGTGGATAACCCTTTTGTTTCTTTACTTCATATAAAAACATCCTTAAAATGTGTTTCTATGTAGAACAATTCGGTTCTCAAATTTTCAACATATAAACTTCTAGGGGTCATGTGTATGGACAAGGGTTTCAAGTAGAACATGTAAGAGCTATTCCACACTGACAGGGATACTTTTTAATAATCTTCAATGAGGGAAAAAAAACGAATCCTCTAATAGCTCAGAAATATCTGGCATTTTATCAACAGTAATGTATTAACAACAGCAGGGTAATGGATTCAATACCTTGGGAGCACTTGTAGTGATACAATAGTACAATGATTTATTTTAATGGTCCCCTATAGACTATCTAGAGATGTTCAGATTATAAACTAATTATCGATTGAAACTCTGTTAATTACAATTCGTGGGTAAGGTTAGGGTTGGGGGTTTGGGTTTGGTAAAGGTTAATCAAAGTGAACATTGAGAAAGACTGAACTTAAATTTCAACAAACCCTCCGTAAAGTCTCTGTAGGGCCATTACAGTGTAGGCAGACTGTCCAAATAAAGTGAAACCGATAAAACGTATAACCTAGCTGTAATGTCTTGTGGATAAAACTGTACATATAAGCATGTGGGATTTTAAAAGCTAGTGTTAAATGACAGTGTAACGGGTGACAAGGTTCTTTGTCATGTTGTCTGAGGCAAACTACTCTCTATTCCTCTGTCCTGCTGTCTCACCCAACCTGCTGTCTCACCCAACATGCTGTCTCACCCAACCTGCTGTCTCACTGTCTCACCCAACATGCTCTCTCACCCATCCTGCTGTCTCACCCAACATGCTGTCTCATCCATAATGCTGTCTCACCCAACCTGCTGTCTCACTGTCTCACCCAACATGCTGTATCACCCAACATGCTGTCTCATCCAACCTGCTGTCTCACCCAACATGCTGTCTCACTGTCTCACCCAACATGCTGTCTCACCCATCCTGCTGTCTCACCCAACATGCTGTCTCACCCATCCTGCTGTCTCACCCAACATGCTGTCTCATCCAACCTGCTGTCTCACTGTCTCACCCAACCTGCTGTCTCACTGTCTCACCGCAATATGCCTGTACTCACGCACATCATGCTGTCTCACCCCAACATGCTGTTATCACCCAACCTTGCTGTCTCACTGTCTGCCCCAATCATGCTGTCTCATCAACCTGCTGTCTCACTGTCTTCGACCCAACATGCTGTCTCACCTCACTGTCTCACCCAACATGCCTGTCTCACCCGAACCTGCTGTTTCACTTGTCTCACCCAACCTGCTGTCCTCAACTGACTCACCCAACATGCTGTCCCACCCATCATGCGGCCTGTCTCACCCAACATGCATGTCTCATTCCAACCTGCTGTCTCAACCCAACATGCTGTCTCACTGTCTCACCCAACATGCTGTCTCACTGTCTCACCCAACATGCTGTCTCACCAATCATGCTGTCTCACCCAACCTGCTGTCTCACCCAACATGCTGTCTCACTGTCTCACCCAACATGCTGTCTCACTGTCTCACTGTCTCACCCATCATGCTGTCTCACCCAACCTGCTGTCTCATCCAACAACATTGCTGTCTCACTGTCTCACCCAACATGCTGGTCTCACCCAACATGCTGTTCTCACTGGTCTCACCCAAACATTGCTGTCTCACCCATATGCTGTCTCACCCCAACCTGCTGTCTCACCCAACCGCGCTGTCTCACCCAAACATGGCTGGGTTTTTTTTTTCTTTTTCACCTGGGCCTTCCCCCAAACCCAACAATTGCTGTCTCACCCAACATGCTGTCTCACTGTCTCACCCAACATGCTGTCTCACCCAACATGCTGTCTCACTGTCTCACCCAACATGCTGTCTCACCCAACCTGCTGTCTCACTGTCTCACCCCAACATGCTGTCTCACCCAACCTGCTGGTCTCACTGTCTCACCCAACATGCTGTCTCACCCAACCTGCTGTCTCACCCAACATGCTGTCTCACCCAACCTGCTGTCTCACCCAACATGCTGTCTCACTGTCTCACCCAACATGCTGTCTCACCCAACCTGCTGTCTCACCCAACATGCTGTCTCACTGTCTCACCCAACATGCTGTCTCACCCAACATGCTGTCTCACTGTCTCACCCAACCTGCTGTCTCACCCAACATGCTGTCTCACCCAACCACTATACTAAACCTGTTGTCTCACCCAACCTGCTGTCTCCCTACTCCCAGTGAGAGAGGTGGACAACACCCTCACCACCATCATCACGTCGGTGGTGGGAGGAGTCATCGGACTGCTCATCCTAATCATGATCCTCAAATCTGTCATCCTCCTCGTTCTCCGCAAGGTTGCAGAGAAAAAGTAAGTCAACTGTGTGCATGTGTTTTTGTGTGTGTGAGAGTATGTGTGTGTGTATGTGTGTGTGTGTGTGTGTGTGAGAGTGAGTGTCTGTTGGAAAATGTCAGTAATCATTAGCCGAATGATCGCTGAATGACTACTGAAAACTCACAGTGCATTTATGATTGTTTGCAAGAGGCACTCTATGAGCTACTTAGGCTTACGACGCTTTAGGCAAACCCGGCCCAGGGCTGTGTACGAACAGCGGATCGGTTTTAGCACACACACAGGGTGGATAGCTAGAGGAATGCGTACAATTTTGCTCAATTCTAATCAAGGACTGCTCCTTTAAATGCCTCGGTGATTAGATGTCACAGCAGTCAGTATATTGATGTTACCATTATTCCTAGTGGTCATGACAAGTCTCTACATAAGTAATGCTATGATTATTTATGACTAGAGGTGACATTACACTATCATATCACTGCACCTTTAATTACTTTTACTTGGGAATCTAAGCAAGGCGATTTTAGTGACATTCAGTACGATGGAAATGTTTAAAAAAAAATGACATCTTTCTGTCTGTCTGTATGTTGAAATGTACAACTGTATGTCTCTCTCAAATTCAAATCCAAATTGTCGGATAAATTTCATCTGTGTTGACAAAGCAAACAATTAACATTAAGGTGTCCATTACTATAATATCATCTCTCTCTCTCTCTCTCTCTCTCTCTCTCTCTTTCTCTCTCACAGCAAAGAGTGCCTTGTGAGTTCAGGAAATGACAACACAGAGAATGGCCTCTCCGGATCCAAAGCAGACAACAAAGCGACCCCGAAGGCGTGAAGGCGTGCGTCTGTGTGTGTGTCTGTGTGTGTGTGTGTACATATCCCTGCATACAGTATATGTATACATGCAAATATATACATATAAATACATGGTGGAAAAGAAGATGACGATGTGTATAGACAGAGATTATCATAATGGACTGCTTTATTCTCTTGACCCTTAATGGGGAACTTTAATACATGGATTGGATTTTTTCTTCCTTTTTTTTTTTTAATTGCGCTTGAGCCTGGATTTATGGAAAGTGTCACGGGCTGGATTGTAAACATTCCTATGACAGTGTCACCTAGGTGACAAACGACAACAGAGCGTCAGCTTAATGCTGAAGGCAAATTGCTGTGTTTGTTCACGTGTAGAGAGGAGAGGACTGGGCTCAGAGAAGGCATGATTGAAATGGAACGACTGTAGTTTTTAACGACGCGCTGGGGGAGGCAGAGGAAGCCTTTTAGATTTGCTGTCCCTCCGCGTGAGTTAGCACCTGAGACACTCAGCATCCACACACTGCCAAGGTCTGACCGAATCAGCTCACGACCGCACGCCAACAACAGCTGATTTCTATTGTATTCTTTACTGCATGGTAACACATGCACCTATTTGCAAACTCTCACAAGCATTCCAAAATCAAACTATAGAGAGGGGAATATCAAGGCAAGCCAGAAAGACACTTCTATCAGTGGTGTCTGTGTCACTGTTCTGCTTAATCAGAGATTCCTCCAGGACTGGAGGCGATGACATGATTAAAACACACTTCAGACTTCTTAGCACATCAACTCAACTCTACTGTACAGTCTACAGTCTGTGAAAGTATGTAGAAATAATGCAAAATACAAAAAAATATCATGAATAAGCCCTTCGCACTGGAGGTCCGGTAATGAGGGGAGAGATGTAGAAGAGCCGTAAGAGACACGTAGGATCTGTTCATCAATCCAGCCCGCCACTGACTTTCCCTTTTGCTTTCACGGGTGCCTGCACACGCTTCTCACTTCCCTCTGCTTTTAGGGTGTCTTCCTTCTGCTACACACAAAAAAGAACAAAGCTACGGTTTCAAAAAAGAATAGAAGAGGGTTTAACGAATATGTAAAGACAAGGGTCAAATATGAAGAAGAAGAAGAAAAAAAAGACAATCCCCAGAAACTGATCCCATTTCCCCGCCATGAAATTAATGAACATTTTCAACGCTGCTTTGAGAACAAAAGAAAACAAAGAAAAAGCATTTTTAGCATGTTGAATGATTTTATATAGACACACCGTATATACACTGCATCATACAACACCCTCCTTGTACAAGTCCACTCTCTCTTACTTTCCTCTCTACCATAGCCTGCTCTGTCTATGTAAAGCCAATATCAAGTTGTCCAATCCACACTGGAAAACCCCATTCAAGCCCGTGGCAGACAAACTGTTTCTTGCCGGCCATTTTCAGTGGCAGGGGTTCCCTCCGGTGTGCCTCTGGTCGTTGTCTGGTTCAACATATCTTCCGTCTGTCCTTCGAGCAACACTTTATTTGGATCGACAGAGACTTTACACATGGTTTGTTGAAATTCAAGTTCAGTCTTTTCTAATTGTTCACTGAACCTCTCTTAAACCAAGCCATGAATTGAAGTAACAAAGTTTCAACAGATACTTTGTTTATAATCTGAGCATCTGTAGATAGTCTATAGGGGACCATCCGAATCGAATCTATCTTTCTCCAGCGCACCTGCTTCAGGTCAGTTTAATTCTAAAGCTCTTGATCAGGTGTATTCGTCTCCCCAAAAGTGCTGAGGACAGATGAAAGACGTTTTGGTGTGGGTGAGGTTAGGAGAACCCCGGCTCTATGGAATGCGGAACCATCCAACACAGTTCTCTGGGCAGACGGAACCCTATTGTTCTGGTGACACTCTGTCTGCACACCATTCTGTGCTCCGGAGCCCATAACTACCCCAATGTCCAGCCCTTTAAATACCCTTTGTTGTCTAGACTCAAGAGCCAGGTCCAGAGGAGGACTCCCCAGGACACACAGTCATAACACTAGTGGTATTCATCTGTACTTTAACACACTGACCAGCCATATACTTCGAAACTTAGAAAGGACATTTTCCGTCCTGTTTCCCTACCATAGATTTAAGAATGCCATAAACGTTGAATAGATTTTATGAATGTGATGATAGTGTTACTAATACCCACCAATCTGTCATACAACAGGAATAGATGCAGACTCAAACTTCATTCAGATAGTAATTAGAAGTGCATTAATGAGGCATGCATTTTATTTATTTTATTAATCAACAAGATCAGTATTGGAAAAATTAAGATAGAGAGAGGATTTTATCACAAACACTTGATTTTAATGAATCTTTTATCTTGAAATATTTGAACCCAGCAAAGGGAAACTCGTTTCCTTCTCCCCCACAACAGTCTGACAACCAAACCCAGTTTTCAAACCCTTACTTGCCATCGGCAAAGACAAATATACCTCTGTGTATCAATTTCACGTCTGACGCCTAATTGTAATGGAAGTTCAGGAAAATATAATCGATGAATGTTGCTTTCAATGGCAAATTTAGATGAAAGTAAATATTATAATGACCTCGTCAAACATCTGCACTGCACTCCCTGCTTGGATGCGGGGGTTTGAAGAGGATCCTTATGGGCACTTTAACCGTGTAGATTATTTTTGTGATTATTTTATTTTTATGTAAACAATGTAAACGTGTGACGTAGAGAAAGTAACCGAGTTTGCTGTGTTTAATGGAAGGTGGTGACAGTCGGTTCAGTGAAATAGGTCCTTTTCTCGTGGATATAGGTAGGTTAGGTATGGAAAGGTGAGCTTTGTTAGGCGTTGTGAGTGCTTCCGTATCCTGGCGAGCACCTTTTAAAACAAACTTCCTTTACACTTGACTGTCCTTCAAGAATCAGGGCCTTGGGCTATCCTAAGATTGGCTTGGGAGGCTTTTAAAAGCTTTTAGTCCAGTCGCAGTCCCATAATCCCACGGTCAGGCGTGTGCTTGAAATGAATTATGGGAATTATTTCAAGGTAGTTTTGACTCAGTATCACTGTTTTTCTTTTGTTGTTGTTATTATTATTATTATTATTATTATTATTATTATCATCATTATTGGCAAATAATCCAAAGAGTTACCTCTGTCCTGCTTGCCCTTTTGTGTTCAGAATCTGATCAGAGCAATAAGTACCTTATTTTATTCTCATGGTTTTTACTAACTGATGTTGCAATACACAATGTCTGTAATCAGATCTACTGAGAAGGGGTCCGCTAGGGGGTTTGCCCGTTGGCCTTATCGATCAATGATCAATCTGCCCGTGGACGGCACTGATGTTTATGTTTGATCTGGAGTAAGGAATCTTTATGAGATATTGTGTTCATACCCACACATGCGTGCACACACACACACACACACACACACACACACACACACATACAGAGATCAACACAAACACATACGTATACACACATACAGAGATCCACACAAAAACATACATGCAGACGACACTTACATTTTAGGTTAACAATAATGTTGTTTGGCCGACACGATTAACATCAAAATTGAGTCGTCAAATGACTATAAAATCCTGCATACAAATTTAGCTTGTGGCGTAAAACTCTCATGAAAAAAAATGTGATACCCTCTTTATGTGATACCATTGCAATACTCATGGATATTGCAGCTCTCAGTCTATGCACGCAAGGCATTATGGGCCTTGTGGCATCGGAAAGCTCAAACGAGGGAGGCTGATGATTTCACCAATAATGAGGGTCAAACAAGCTGGCTGTTGCTGGGATAAAAAAGCAATACTGTTTGAATCTGTCTAACAGAAATGTTTGAATCTGTATAACACAGTTATGTGCCAATGCACTCAGAGGACATTTCTGTTCACACTGGCCTTAGAATGGAGAATATGTTTGTTTGTTCTTTCATTTCAATATTTACTTGCCTTCTGTTACATATATACTTCATTTCTGGTCTATTTGCACTTTGGGTACACTCAAACCTTCTGCTAAAGTCTTTATCCAGCACGTCTTCCCGGCTGAAAGAGCTCGGACAATGAATGTACACGTTGGCTCATCCTCTCTCTCTCCCCTATTCCCTATATGTCCTCCCACTTGCCTCTTGCCTCTGTTCTCCCCAGTGTTTCCTATGTGTGTGTGTGTGTGTGTGTGTGTGTGTGTGTGTGTGCGTGTGTGTGCTCCATCTCTGTTTCCCCTCTCTCTCTCTCTGCTACACCTCCAGCCTGTTTCAGACCCCTGCTGTCTGATCTAGTGCATTGCCGTCAGTTGGGATTGATTTTCTCTGGGTTCGGCTGCTCGTGCCTGGATAGAGGGGAGCTCTGCACCAGAAGTAGCCCAGCCCATTTCAGCTGCAGCAATGCAGTCCCAGCATTCCCCTCTCTCTCTCTCTCTCTCTCTCTTCTCTTCTCTCTCTCTCTCTCTCTCTCTCTTCTCTATCGCTATTTCGCTCCCCTCCCCTTCATTTATTTCCTCGTTGTTATTGTCGTTAAATTTGCCTCTCTATTTCCTCTCCTTCACCTCACTCTATTTTTCTCACTCTCTCTATCTATGTATGTCTCTCTTTCTCTCCTCCTTTCCTCACTGTCATTTGTTTCCTTTTCTGTATTGTCTCTTTATTGTCCCCTTCTCTCTCTCTCTCTCTCCCTCTCTCCCTCTCTCTCTCTCTCTCTCTCTCTCTCTCTCTCTCTCTCTCGTTCCCTCTGTCTGTGTCAGTACGCTACTGTGACTGTCTGGAGACCATCTCTCTCTCTCTCTCTCTCTCTCTCTCTCTCTCTCTCTCTCGCTCTCTCTCTCTCTCGTTCCCTCTGTCTGTGTCAGTACGCTACTGTGACTGTCTGGAGACCATCTCTCTCTCCCTCTCTCTCTCTCTCTCTCTCTCTCTCCCTCTCTCTCTCTCTCGCTCTCTCTCTCTCTCGTTCCCTCTGTCTGTGTCAGTACGCTACTGTGACTGTCTGGAGACCATCTCTCTCTCCCTCTCTCTCTCTCTCTCTCTCTCTCTCCCTCTCTCTCTCTCTCGCTCTCTCTCTCTCTCGTTCCCTCTGTCTGTGTCAGTACGCTACTGTGACTGTCTGGAGACCATCTCTCTCTCTCTCTCCCTCTCTCTCTCTCTCTCTCTCTCTCTCCCTCTCTCTCTCGCTCTCTCTCGTTCCCTCTCTCTCTCTCGTTCCCTCTGTATGTGTCAGTACGCTACTGTAACTGTCTGGAGACCATGCGTGTTTCTGCATCCAGGACAGGCACTGGTATTAACTTCTGAATCTGGGCACTTACACAATAGACAGCATTTTTAATGTCAAATATGTCATGTCACTGGTAACCTGTCTCAGTATCTGTCTATACAACTGTCACATTGGGAAGTGACATATGATTCAGAGTTTTAAACACAGAAATGTGTTTCAAGGGGGAATTTGTCTATTATGTCTCAAAACACTGGCTACACAATATCATGGCTTCACTGTCTGGCGATGGCAAACATTGTGTGGTATTTTAAGAGATGGTTATTTTGACAGCAATTGACATTTGAAATCCTTACTGCAATGCATTGTGGGACAAATGTGCTTACAATACTATGATTTGCTGCATAATGTAAACCGCTGGGCAATTTGAACAAATTTGCTGTAAATTTTAAGATTTTAACACTAACTAAAGTCTAAAGAACATTTTATGTACATGATAAAAAGTGACAATATGTCATTCTGACTAATACTACTGCCACTTTTGAAATATTTTACAAGTTTAGATTGAATCATACGCCATATTGGAGCGAGCAAGGTGTGTTCATGTTACCATTTCAAGCAGGTTTTCCAGTGTCATACTGTGGAGTTTGAAATGCAAACCTAAACTTGTTTGAAATGCAAACCTAAACTTGTTTGAAATGCAAACCTAAACGCCCTTGGCTCTCTAAGGTGATAACCTGCCACTTCTGGGTTAGAAGAACATTAGCCATGACCTATTAAGTGTATTCAAATTTGATACTCATAAAAGGATTTCACTGCCCGAGCGGCTCCTGCACACACTGCCAATCCAAGAGTCAGTGAGGTCAGCTCATAGCTAGCCTTGTGGGTCCCGGGGGGACGCCTCGGCACTTTGTGGCAATTGTCTATCGTCTGGAGACAACTCTGAAACTGTGGCCTCGAAAAATGTGTCAAAAACGAATGCTGTAATCCCTCTAAGACCCATCCATATCTTCTGCATGTCCGTGTACTTTTAGCGTCCTGGCCAAGACTCCCCTTTGGGTCTCTGGGCTGGTTTACAAAATGTTCAAATGCTGTAATTGTTCCAAACCTACGTACATTTAGGCCACTTTTAACCACAGTTGTCTCCAGACATACATCTGGCTACGCAAGACTACACCAGAACATTCCAGAGAGGGACATATGATCTTCCCCTGCAGTGAGACACACTGCATTTCCACTAGAAAAAAAATATAATATACTCGAAACTCTGTTCCCTTTTGTGATGGTACAGTACTGTTTTAAAACTCATTACGTAATATATATCTCCGGTATCTCAAAGCTATTTCGGGCCCCTAAGAGGGCGGTCTGTGGGCATTTGAAGCATACATGGATGCTTTGACCAGTTTTACACGATGATTATCAAAAGCACAGGACACTTTTACTCAAATCTATAGGCTTGGTTTTTAAAAACAAATGCACATAGGCAGACCAACACAGAACAACAAGCACAGATGAACACGGCAAAAACACCATTTTCCCTGTGTGAACTGTCCAGCTACCTTTGAAGAGTAAGGACATCCCATAATAACACACAACTCTGGCATGGATTTAGCCCCCCCGACTTGCAGGTGGATCCATTCAGATCCGCTCGGCATCAGAAGCGGGGTCCCAATGCAGAGTAACCGGGATACACGTGGGATAGATGTTTTTAAAAACCTCCACTTGCTGCCTGCGACTCCCCCATCTGGGGTCGAACGGAGGACGAGAGGAGTGTAGTTTAGGGTGTGAGCACGCCGTGCCGTGCCGTGCCGCGCCACGCCACGCCACACCACACCAGACTCCTCTCTGTATACGCCGTGCACCATTTGTCTATGCTTGAGGTGAGCGTCTCTGTGCTCAACACAATGCTTGTACTTCTCTGACCAGTGCCAGTGAGTGTGTAGTGAAATCCTCCACCTGCTGAACCGGCCCTTCCCTCCCTTCTGTCTCCTTCGTGCACATGTCTCTCATAGTCTCCTCTGACCATGACTATGCACCTCCGTAGATTTTCTTCTGGACTGTAAAAGAAAACTATATATACAAAAAAAAAGTGCATATAACAAAATAAAAAATATGTTTGCTTAAATAATAGGTTTGTGTGTGAGTGTGTCTGTGTTTATTGTGGTGTGTTTCTGCCATTAATTTGCTCTAAATAAAGATGTCAGTGACAGCTTAGCATAATGTCTTTAGTCTATGAGCAGTTAAACGTTCCTCTGTTAGAAAACATACTGAAATACTGTATATGCATAATTTTAACTAAACTTATGGAGATGTAAAGATGACAAGGAATGGCCTGTGTGTTTGTGTAGCAACAATGCAATTTCACATCATAAACAACATGTAGTTCCACTTAACCGAAGAATATGGGACTGAATGTCAGGGATTGGGAGTATGGCATGGGTATATATGAACATGATGTTTGTGAACCTATTTACATAGAGTTATTGTAAAGTAGTTCCTGACTCCTCAAAACTACACAGCAACATATTCAGAGAAATCCCTCATTTATTATACAATATGAACATTTATAAAATATATACACAGACAAATAGTTTAACTATTTACATGATGTACAAAATAGAAATCTCACACAATGCATACAGTTCCGACTAGAGCGCACACTAAAAACACTTCATGTTCTTGTAAAAACAAGCTTACCAGAAACACACACACTTACACTCGCATAAGCCTCCAATTGTACGAGCACCAACATTTAAAGTCACATTTCTCCCCATTTTGGCCACACAGATAATACAAGGGCACACTGAAAATGCAAAAATGGTAATGGTTCCTGGGAGTAGTGTTGAAATGCATCTGATGGAGTTGCATATAGCCTTTCACAGACTCCAATGACCACTAGTTTGATGAAGTTGCATATAGCCTTTCACACACTCTAATGGCCATTAGTTTAATGAAGTTGCATATAGTCTTTCACACACTCTAATGGCCAGTAGTTTGATGAAGTTGCATATAGCCTTTCACACACACTCTAATGGCCAGTAGTTTGATGAAGTTGCATATAGCCTTTCACACACTCTAATGGCCAGTAGTTTCTAGAATGATAACACAGTGGTGTTGATTTCCTCCCTTACAAAGTTATACAGAAAAGCCAACATATGATGTGCTTTTTGGACTCATGTTTGCATTGCCCTCTGACATCGAGTAGTGGCTGAGCAAATGATTAAAACCCTACGACCACCTCAGGCTGTGAGGTTGTTTGGCCAAACTTAGACAAATAGAATACATTTTCCCTGAGACATTTCCGAATAATACACATCAACTCCTCTGGAGAGACCCCAGACTGGACGTGGTGATCCTTCTCTGAGACATCTGAAGTTAAGCCAGGGTAGAGGTATTGTCAGAGCTTGTCTGTGTGTGCGTATTGGCAATGTGTGTATGTGTGTGTGTGTGTGTGTGTGTGTGTGTGTGTAGGTGTTTGAATGCACACATGGTACACATGGTATGGTAGTTTGAATGTCCTCATGGCTCAGTCCCCTGCTTATTCTTCTTCTTGTCCACTGGCTACAGCTGGGAAAAAAAAAACAGAAAAGTCTCATTCCTCATCCCCCACATTCCTTTAAACCACAGTTTCCCAATCCTGCTCCCGTCTCTCCCTACTCCAGTTTCCCAATCCTGCTCCCGTCTCTCCCTACTCCAGTTTCCCAATCCTGCTCCAGTCTCTCCCTACTCCAGTTTCCCAATCCTGCTCCCGTCTCTCCCTACTCCAGTTTCCCAATCCTGCTCCCGTCTCTCCCTACTCCAGTTTCCCAATCCTGCTCCCGTCTCTCCTTACTCCAGTTTCCCAATCCTGCTCCAGTCTCTCCCTGCTCCAAGCGCAACTGATTCAGTCAGTGTCAATTATGACTGCCATTATCATGCTGTTGAATGTCTATTAGATATGAATGTTGAGAAAAGCAGGAGGACCTTGGTCATGTGTGCAGAGCAGAGAAGCTCAAGGATCTGGCCTGAGAACCTGAACCCTCAGCACTTAAAGTCAGGTTAAAGGTTAGAGGTTAGAGGTGAGGCCACTGACCTCCATCACTGAGTGGATCCAGTTCAGCAGCTCGTCCACATTGCAGTAGACACCCGGCCTGTTCTCCCGGGCGCAGCCCACGCCCCAGCTCACCACGCCAACCAGCTTCCAGCGGTCCGACAGGGACACCAAAGGACCACCGCTGTCTCCCTGTCAGCAACGACAAGCAAGGTGATGACCAATGACATCCAGCTCATCGCTTTACAATCAGTCACAAGCAGGTTTGTACGCAGAGTATTCAGAGTCTCTACTCAGCATACATACTGATGTCTCAAGAAGAAACAAGTAGTCATAGATTTTGTGAAATTATAGTTTCGGTGTCTGAAAAGTATCACATCAAATGTACTTAAGTACAAGATGCCATGTGTGTTCTAGCAGGATATTAGAAACAATAATATGGGTCTGGAATGGAGA
>NC_045160.1:25460515-25480515 GCF_900700415.2 Clupea harengus
ATGTCCGTGGGGTTGGTAAAATATCATCCCACTGCCGTCATCCATCAAAGTTTTTACAACAGTAAGTTTACAACAGTTCTAGTACAAACTAATTGACTTTGATGACACCAGATTTTGATTTATTTTTAGTTTATTTTAATTTTGATTTGTTCGTTCAATTCGTTCTTCACTCCAAGAAAAAGTTCCAATCGGAGTGATCATTGGCAAGTGTTGCCAAGCAACGGATATTGTCACTCTGCTGCCAAACTGAGCCAGAGATCTGTACACCTGTTTTCACGTCACACGTTAATCTGTACGCCTGTTTTTACATCATACGTTAATCTGTACGCCTGTTTTTACATCGTACACCCGTTTTCACATCACACGTTAATCTGTACGCCTGTTTTTACATCATACGTTAATCTGTACCCCTGTTTTTACATCACACGTTAATGTGTACACCTGTTTTTACATCACACGTTAATGTGTACACCTGTTTTGACATCACACAGAATTTAATGTTTAAGTACATCAAACGCGAAGTGATTACTAAAACAAAGTCTGAGTGAAAAGTCTAAGTGGGGTTGTGCCAGAATGACCTCACTCATGGAATGCCTTTTGTCCAATCAGGAATTAATAAATTACTCAACCTGACCTAACTATTGTAAAAGTCAACACCACCTTTCTACTGCCAGTCGACCCCCTGAAGGTTGTTTTCTGTGTTATCTTTAGAGCAGGTATGCATAGTCTTGTCTTACCGGTCCGATATGATCTTTTGCAGGGCCTTGCCTCGGCTGGGGCCCACGACACTGAAGGATGTCCCCAGCGTGGAGGACACGAGTCGGGCGGACACGGCGCTGAAACTGGGCTTACTGGAACAGACAGAGAGACAGAGAATCAGAAGAATATCTTACTGTAGTGGTGTGGTAGCAAGAACGTGGTTTTAAACCGACAACACTGGCAATGGACTGACACTTAAGACAAAATTATGAACACACTAAGTCAGTGGAGAATCATCCAGACATGTAATAATAATAATAATAATAATAATAATAATAATACTTTAAACTTTTATAGCGCTTCTCTAGGTACCCGAAAACGCTTAAATTCTTAATTATAATACACTAACCCAGACACTGGGCTGAATATTGGCTTTCTGCTGGAGACATAGAGGGAGTATAGGGGGAGTATCGTACCCGAATGTGTTCTTAATTATAATGCACTGGCTTTGACAAAGGGCTGAAACTGGGCTAGCTGGTAAAGACGTAAAGACACAAAACCAGTAAGCTATCACACAGCACACAATTACTTTACTGGATGGACTACAGAACGCCCATTTGATGCTACACAAAGATAGCATATCGTTCGCAGCGCAATAGTTTTATTGGTTGCACAAACAGCATTCTAGACTTAATCAACACTGCTACCCAAGCATACATCCACAGCACTGTTTAATGCAGAACCAGATATCCTTCCTTTGCAGAAAACAGTCATAAAATACATTAACATATAGCTCCTTTACTCAAGGTAGGCTCCAAGGTGGCTGAAGTCTTTGTTATTCTTTGAAATCTGAGCACCTTTTTAAAAGTGTACAGTACATCCATAAAATGAAATACTATCCACTTCTTTTAGAACAGAAAATGCTTATTGTCCCACACGTATGTCCCCCATGTGTTACGTAAATCATTTCAGTCAATAGGTTCCAGGGACACTGAGTTTAACTGTGCTTTAAGGGTGTTCACCGAATCCTTAACAGGTTCACTGAAACCTGTTTACGTAACTTGAGTGCTAAGCTAGAGTTAACTGGGATGTTTGCACAAACATGGACTATTGATCGCAGAGAACCATACTATGTAAATACCAGCTTAGACAAAAACCCCAACAATGTTCTCTTTAATTTATCTGAACCATCCTGCTTCTCAATATTTAATTCCTCTGCCTATATACTGTAGCAAGACAATATCAGTTGTTGGACTACATAGTAAATTATATTAGTAAATTATATACCTCTCCAGAACAAAAGCTAAAGGTCAGGTATTTTTATCCACTTTTACCCAAAGCGACTTGCAACCTGCAGTGATCGGGAATCGAACCCGGGTAAACCTGTAAGCTGTGACGCTAACCACTGCGGCAACATTCCTATTAGAACAAGTGCTTACACACAGCACTGACGCAGTATCATACCTGGTATATCCCAGCTGATTGCAGGCCATCTCAGTGTGCTGCTGGGTGAATCCTTCAGCACACACACTCTTCCATCCAGACTGACCGGTGTACACCTGCAGGACACTGCGGTTGGACGCCAGGCGAACTGTGGAGGGGTGAGAGACATGGGTTGAGGCATTCGTGCACAAATGGCATTCATGTGAAAATGACTGGAGACATTGGGAAGTCTGTGGGCACTAGCACAAACTTTTCTGGCATGCGTGTGTGTGTGTTTGTGTTTGTGTGTGTGTGTGTGTGTGTGTGTGTGTGTGTGTGTGTGTGTGTGTGTGTTTGTGTTTGTGTTTGTGTTTGTGTTTGTGTTTGTGTTTGTGTTTGTGTCTGTGTGTGTGCGTGTACCTGTGTAAGTGCACATGAGTGTGTGTGTGTGTGTGTGTGTGTGTGTATGTGTATGTGTGTGTGTGTGTGTGTGTGTGTGTTTGTCTTACCAGGGAAAGTCACATTTGTTTCAAAGGCGGACACACAGGTGGACTCGTCCTCTCCTGCAGAACAGTCCTGTTTACCGTCACACGTCACATCCAGAGGGACAAACTTCAGAGATCTGGAGCAGAAGAAGTACTTGCTCTCGACCAGCTGCTTGACTGAGCCAGGAAGAAGGAGAGAGAGAGAAGGAGAGAGAGAGAGACAGAAGGAGAGAGAGAAGGTGAGAAGGAGAGAGAGAGGGGACAAAATAGATCCAAAGATTAGAAGGGATTAAGATGGTGTGGTGACAGGAAATCATAATTTCAAAGAAAATAACTGATGATGAATGTTTCCTTATACTGTACTTCTAAATGTCACAGCAATTACCATTGGTGTTAACATCATTTATCATGTGACAGAGAGGTTTTTGAATTCACATCAACTATATGTCAACACAAAATGTTATCAATAATCAATATATGTGAGTCTTAGTCCTTGTGTTACTGTGTCCAAGTGCAGCGTGGTTGACACTGATTGAGATGCTTGTTGGGTTGGTGTGTGTTTAAGAGAACGACACTGACTGAGATGCTTGTTGGGTTGGTGTGTGTTTAAGAGAACTCACTGAAGTAGGCAGCTACAGCCAGAATGGCTAAGACAGCCAGGACAGCAAGAGTGGTGATGACTGCTTTCTTCACTGATACCCTCCTCTTCTTCTGAGGTTCCTGGGTGGCCATGGACTTTCTGCGCCTGCCTGGCCGGGCTACAACTAGCACACACACAAACAAATTTATAATACAAAATTATATAAAAATAAGGCCACACTTTGAAAAATTCTAAAGTTTTCCATTAAAGGTTCTTTATATACAAGCTGCCCCAATACCAAAATGATGTGTTTTGTCTTATTTACAAATGCTTGAACACAACATGCCAGAAATGAAATGTTCAAAACCATAAATATAGTATAAAGCCTCTACGTCTGCCACAACAGCAGCTCAAAAGCTTCACTGAATGCTGATAAACATTTTTGAGTGAGCAGATCATTAAACATTGAAAACGATTTACTGGTTTACTGTAAGTTGTGTAAAAAAGACCAACCGCAGCAATTGTTAAAAAACTGTAATATCAAAGGTTACTTACTTTGCTGTCTGGGGTTCAGAGGTCGAGAGCTCTCTTCAGAGACTTGTGTGTTAGTCTGTGGGAAACAGCAGAAGGACAGGGACTTAAAGTAAACAGTAAACAGGACAAAAAGTCTGTTGAGCGGCCATTTTGTCATTTTATGTCATGTGCCTTTGCTACCTAAAAACATGGATGCTGGTGTATCCTAGTTAGTCGGGTAGTTGAATGGCAGAATATAAATGTAGATCTGGTGTATCCTAGTTAGTCGGGTAGTTGAATGGGTGAATGTAAATGTAGATCTGGTGTATCCTAGTTAGTCTGGTAGTTGAACGTGTGAATATAAATGTAGATCTGGTGTATCCTAGTTAGTCGGGTAGTTGAATGGCAGAATATAAATGTAGATCTGGTGTATCCTAGTTAGTCTGGTAGTTGAACGTGTGAATGTAAATGTAGACCTGGTGTATCCTAGTTAGTCGGGTAGTTGAATGGCAGAATATAAATGTAGATCTGGTGTATCCTAGTTAGTCGGGTAGTTGAACGTGTGAATGTAAATGTAGACCTGGTTTATCCTAGTTACTTGGGTAGTTGAACCTGTGAATATAAATGTAGATCTGGTGTATACTAGTTACTCTGAAAAGTTGAACGTGTGAATGTAAATGTAGATCTGGTGTATCCTAGTTAGTCTGGTAGTTGAACGTGTGCATATAAATGTAGACCTGGTGTATCCTAGTTAGTCGGGTAGTTGAATGGCAGAATGTAAATGTAGATCTGGTGTATCCTAGTTACTCGGGTAGTTGAACGTGTGCATATAAATGTTGATCTGGTGTATCCTAGTTAGTCGGGTAGTTGAATGGGTGAATATAAATGTAGATCTGGTGTATCCTAGTTAGTCTGGTAGTTGAATGGCAGAATATAAATGTAGATCTGGTGTATCCTAGTTACTCTGGTAGTTGAACGTGTGAATATAAATGTAGATCTGGTGTATCCTAGTTAGTCGGGTAGTTGAATGGCAGAATATAAATGTAGATCTGGTTTATCCTAGTTAGTCGGGTAGTTGAATGGCAGCATGTAAATGTAGATCTGGTGTATCCTAGTTAGTCTGGTAGTTGAATGGGTGAATGTAAATGTAGATCTGGTGTATCCTAGTTAGTCGGGTAGTTGAATGGGTGAATGTAAATGTAGATCTGGTGTATCCTAGTTAGTCGGGTAGTTGAACGTGTGAATATAAATGTAGACCTGGTGTATCCTAGTTAGTCTGGTAGTTGAACGTGTGAATATAAATGTAGATCTGGTGTATCCTAGTTAGTCTGGTAGTTGAATGGCAGAATATAAATGTAGATCTGGTGTATCCTAGTTAGTCGGGTAGTTGAATGGGTGAATGTAAATGTAGATCTGGTGTATCCTAGTTAGTCTGGTAGTTGAATGGCAGAATATAAATGTAGATCTGGTGTATCCTAGTTAGTCTGGTAGTTGAATGGCAGAATATAAATGTAGATCTGGTTTATCCTAGTTAGTCGGGTAGTTGAATGGCAGAATATAAATGTAGATCTGGTGTATCCTAGTTAGTCTGGTAGTTGAATGGGTGAATATAAATGTAGATCTGGTGTATCCTAGTTAGTCTGGTAGTTGAATGGCAGCATGTAAATGTAGATCTGGTGTATCCTAGTTAGTCTGGTAGTTGAACGTGTGAATGTAAATGTAGATCTGGTGTATCCTAGTTAGTCTGGTAGTTGAATGGGTGAATATAAATGTAGATCTGGTGTATCCTAGTTAGTCGGGTAGTTGAATGGCAGAATATAAATGTAGATCTGGTGTATCCTAGTTAGTCTGGTAGTTGAATGGCAGCATGTAAATGTAGATCTGGTGTATCCTAGTTACTCGGGTAGTTGAATGGCAGCATGTAAATTTATTTTGTCCTTTACTACACATGTACTGAGCAAAGAGTATTTTTGTTATGAAAAGCTGCTGATATTATATGGAGTAATAAATGCATGACATGAATGACTATATAAATGAAGGGATGAATGAATAAATGAATGAATAAATATATTACGCCAGGTTAAATTCTGGAAACCGTACCCTACTGACCATCTCCTCAGTATCTGATCTGTGTGCGACTGCAGTGTGTGTGTCTGTGTGTGTGTGTGTGTGTGTGTGTGTATATGTATGTATGTGTGTTTCTGCGTATGTATGAGTGTGTGTGTGTGTCTGTGTGTGTGTCTTTGTGTGTCTTGTGTGTGTGTGTGTGTGTGTGTGTGTGTGTGTGTGTGTGTGTGTAATCATGCGTGTTTGTGTGTGGGTGTGTGTAAACGGGAAGAGATGGCATGTTTTGGAAATCGTTCATGACTCAAACTGTTTTGCTAATGGACAACCTAGGTCTTAGGTCTGAGCCAATGAAAATATGGTGCCCATGCCAGTTCCTTTCAAAACAATGTGTGGACAACATCTATGCCTTTGTCATGTAAATACAGTATAGATATCAGGGAGTGAAACTAATTGTGATTCAGCGAAACTAAAAACAACAGGATTGCAATCAATGACTCAGCATCTCAACTGTAATCAATGACTCAGCATCTCAACTGTCTCACTGGAGTCTCTGTTCGTCCTCTTTTCCCTCCGACAGATGACTCCCGTAAACACAGTTCCACCCTCCCGGACGCCTTACAGGTGCCAGAGCCTTGTTTGCATAAGAAACAGGTTGCTGTGCATACCTATAAAGCCCGTAGGCTCGCAAGGACATTCAACAACAACAATGACGCGGCTAATGGACTGTGTTATGGGCAGAGACCTTTGTCTGCACAATAAGTGATCGGAGGAGGAGGAGGAAGCCTTTCAATTCTTGTTCACTGGTAACATGATTCTATACTGTCGTTGAAAGTTAGAACTCCGCTGTTAAGGCTTGTATCACACTTATGTAGTTTAAAGCTCCGTTACATTCAACAGGAAGCTCACAGAGAGGGGAAGACATTTGTAAGGCCATTTGTCCCACGTCTGACTTCCTCATCATCTGTTCGTGTAGATAGGGATGCAAATGACACAGCCATGTCCGAAGCAAATCCCTAAGAGGCTCAAAGTCCTGATGTCCCCAGTTTCCACCTAGTTAGATGTCACCTGGGATTCTGTCCTTCCGATGACCAAGCCTGAGTACACTTGTGTTGGGTAACTACTCATGAAGCGTGTGTATTAGTGTAGTGTTTACATGCAGTATGTTAGGTATATCTGTTTGCTTGTGGTGTTCATGTATCTGTTAATGTGTTAAAGTGTTTGTGTTTGTGTGTGTGTGTGTGTGTGCATGTTTGTGCATGTGTGTGCATGTATGTATGTGATGGGTGTGCGTGTGTGTGTGTGTGTGTGTGTGTGCATGTGTGTGTGTGTGTGCGTGTGTGTGTGTGTGTTTACATCTGCTTGGGATTTCTCAGCTTGCGTAAAACAGAGAACTCTTCAGCTGGCCTAGCCTGCCTGGCCTGGCAGTTACACAGTTACAGCTCAGGACTGGTGTGAGCCGGGAGAAGAAGAATGTGGCCCGACCAGTTCTGTCTGTTGGGGGATCAGAGGAGGGGGAGGGGTGGGGGGTTCGTCTCATCTTCCCTGGAGCTGCCAGCTATCAGTCAATCAAGGGTGAAACGTACAGACCTCACTCCAGCCAGCCCTCTTACGTGCCTGTAGCTCTACACAAAGACTCCCATTTACATTTAGTCATTTAGCAGACGCTTTTATCCAAAGCGACTTACATATGTGCGACTTACAATGTATACACATTTTACGTTTTTACACTGATGGCACACTGCACATCAGGAGCAATTAGGGGTTCAGTGTCTTGCTCAAGGACGCTTCGACAGGGAATCGAACTAGCAACCTTCTGATTACTAAACGACTTCTCTACCTACTGTACCACTGTCGCCCCCCATAGACTCCCATATGATAATCAATCCCTACTCTGCCTTACATGGCCAGACAATAATCCTGTACGCTAAACTTCCCCACACAGTCAGCTCAACACGCCACACAGGGACATAGTCATCTTTTGTGAGGACTCCCCGAATAGTATGTGGTGTTCCTGTAACTTGTGGGAGTATATGGGAGTATGCTGTTATGTGAGTGACTGAAAATAGTAGCTGTAAATAAAAAAGGCAGAGGAACTGAGAGCTCCAAGGTTTTGTTTTTATTCTGTCTGGGTTACCTGATTTTTTTTTTAACAGTTGGATTAATGGCTATATAGACCAATGGGTAAATAAAGTATGTGTGAAGTGACGTGAGCTTTTGTGTTTCTGGGGATATTATGTATTCTCTTGTGAGTGCGGGACAGTGTGCATACGTGACGGAGAGAGATAAACGGGCCGTGAGGTATTTTGAATGCTCATTTGACTGTGGACACAACGTATCCAGAGTGGAAAATTTGAGTCACGTGCCGAAACCACGGCTCTCGCCTGACTGTGCATATTCTGTAACTTTAAAGAGGAACTTCCAGAATGTGCGCTATGTGACACATGACTTAACACACAAGATAGACTGTAAGACTATGCCTGTCACCTCAATCACTTAGAATGAATGAAGACAGAGCAACATACTGGTCAGCATCAATAAGAATATTATTTGAATGTGTACTACATTTAATGTTTTACCTCCTCTTTCTTTACAATTTAGCAGTATTTTGTAATGACATTCATGCTTTTGTGAATGTTTCACAAAAAGACAATTAAAAGTGGTATATATAAATAAACTTGTTTTGCCTGAGGAACTATGACCTCAGGCAGACTGTGACACCACTTCCACATTGACACCACTTCCTCATCATTGTTGATTCTGTGCATAGCATATGATAGATATCAATATGCCCTGCCTAATCCGGCAAGCATCCATTGTCCTCCACTTTTTTCTCTACAGCTGCCAATGCACCTGTTTTTGTTGTAAGAGGAAAGGATCAATGCCACTGGCCTCGTAGATCAGAAACTCCAGTTTATGAGAAAAGATAAATACAATACCGATCAAAACACAACGGGGTAAAATGACACGGCTGAAATGGTGAATGCACCTCCACCCAGAGGAGAAGTTCAAACACAAGCTGTTGGAAAGCTGATAACTCATTACAAGAAAGCCCTGAAAACCAGGCCCTGGCCCATAGACACGGCAGTACTCACTGCCTGCCCATAAATCATGTTCTTCAACTATCTTGTCTGAGATTATATATATATATATATATATACAGAGAGAGAGAGAGAGAGAGAGAGAGAGGAGAGAGAGGAAAGAGAGAGAGAGAGAGAGCGAGAGAGAGAGCGAGAGAGGATTCTGGTGATCTAGTTGTCATTACTGCACTTGAGCCAGAAATGTTTTATAGACTCACCTATAATAAAAACATACTATTTCAATTTGTCTAAACAGAATGTCTTGCCTGACACTCCTGAAATGATTGAGCTATCTGTGATGTGGTGATTCAGAGAGTTTTGGAAAGGAAGTGTTTTGTGACCTATTTAAAACAGCCAGGTGAGAGCGTGTTGGCAGTAGACTTGTGTGTCATTGTAACACAAGTGGGTCAGAGAAAGACTGGTTTAACGGATGAGCAAGACTGAGAGAAAGACCTCAGGTTAGTTTGCTTTTGGTTGGCATGGTAACTGATCATTGTGTTGATGTTGATTCTAATTGATTGAAATTGCAATGACACTGGCTGCTACCAAAAGAACAAGTCACAACACACAGATTGTGTAGCTAGCGTGGATAGTGTTACATTAAGCATAACTATACAAATAATTATATTAATTACATTTACATTTAGTCATTTAGCAGACGCTTTTGTCCAAAGGGAGAATTATATAAAAAACAGTAACGCCATCATTCTTTGATATTATAAAGCTCATAATTTCATTTAGAACTAAAATGTCTGAAATTATATTAACAAAAAGTTCTGTAGCTCAGAACTATATTTGATTGAACTGTATGTTTTATTTATGTTTTGTATGTAAATACTTTACACTTTATCAGTTTGTGACTCAACAGCTTGATTCTTGTAGATCCAGTGGTGTTTAATCAAGGTGCTTGGTAAAGATAGTTTAAAGATCATAGTATGATACTATAAAGATATTAGTAAATGTATGGGTTTTTTTTTCATGGGGAGTATATTGTATATTCCTGTGGACTACCCCATGCATACAAATTAGAGTGTGGGAATAGAATGCTGCATGGGTGCCGTGGGGAAAAGCGCTGCAGTAGCAATAACATGGCGCATGGGAGAAACTGGAATCAGCTGTCTTCAGAAAAAATACCTCGGCGACAAGACAACGAATGCACCTGTGGCTAATAGTCCTTGCTTAGCTCAGTTTTGGCCACACAGCCTATGGGCTGTAATCACAGCAGGGTTTGTTATGGACTCGCTGAACTCCGTAGGGTGTGGCCAATTTGTTTGTTTATTGGATAAACAACATAAACCTCATCAATTTCCATAACAACTAGCCACACTTTCACATAATGCACGTACAAACAAGTTGTAAATAAAAAAAATGGTAGCTTCCCATTTCATAAACAAATCACAACACCAGCTCATCGATTAGCATGTCTCTTGTGCTCTGAGAAACAACTGAAGTAAGAAAGATATAAACTTAAACTCTATTACCAAAGAGATTAAGATATAAACGTAAACTCTATTGCCATGCGACTGCTTCTCTGCTAAAGCTGCATAGTTTTCTGTTGCAGCAGCCAGAGACTTTTTGGAGAGACGCACAGAGTTAGTTAGTGCTCGAGTTACTCACCTTCATGGTGATGTGGCGCTTATTCTAGTTAGCCCTGGTATGCCAGAGCGGTACCGGACCGGGAGCGGGGAAAAAAGCCGGATCCAAACCCAGCTGGCGGGTCACGCAGGAACACACACTCGCTCTAACACCTCCACGAGCCTCTCTGCTAACCCCGTTCCTCTGGAACTCCCAGACGCTCCAGCGGCCGAAAACTTTTTCACTCTCTCTCTCCCTCTGTGTTTATTAATCTTTCTATCTCTTTGTCCCCCTCTCGCTCCTTCCGTGGCCGGACACCTGATCCGTCAAGCAGCCTGTGGAGTGGTTATTCTCCTGTGAGGATTCCGGAAGCCTCTGTCTCACTCTCCCGAGTGCAGGTCAGGTCTACACGGATTTGTGTTTTAAGTTGAGTCAGCCAACCCCTGAGGACGAACTCCTGTATGTAAGATGACACCTACCTGCCGTCAAGCCCTCACCTGGAAAACTTCCCTCACTTTGCTGACTCTAGCTCTCTCTCTCTCTCTCTCTCTTGCTCTATCTCTTGGATTCAGGTGAATGTAGAGTGCGCTATAAATTAAGTCTATTTATGTATCTATCTTTCTGCTTATCTATGTCACCCTCTCGTTTCCCTTTCGGTCTCTTGCTCCCTCCTATTTTTCCATGTCAAGCTCTGTATTACACACACACACACACACTTGCACGCACGCACACACACACACACACACACGCACGCACGCGCACACACACACACACACACACACACACACGAGGAGGGTGTGGTCCAGTTCAACTTATTAAACAAAACAAAAACATAGAATGACGGATTGACGAGACGATGATAGATCTGACTCAGGTTATGCATGACAGATGAGTTTAGTATGGTCATGAGAGTGTAGCCACGGTGCCTACGGCAGCTCTGTGTAGGTTCACACTCTGACCTGCATCTCCACCTGTATCTAAGGCCTCTGCATTTATTACTTGTTGGAATATCTAATGTAATTTACCAGTGCTGAACTTTAGACCTGTGCACTTGGCAGTACTGTGGAAAGTTCAACTGACTTTTTTTAAATTTTTTAATTTTTTTATTGTGCTATTTATTTTTACTGTTTTAGATGTCCTGTTCACACATGTTACTTCCTGTTTTAAGTCATACAAACGAGCGTTTATCTTTGAGCTGAGCCCAAAATGTATCCAAACGGCCTAGAGATAGCGGCCCCGGGGCCTGTGGTTCCCATGGGCTCAAACAGTAAGGTAATGGGTCCCCTGAGCTAACCCTATCTGGCAGTGCGTTATCAGAGGGTGAAGTGTAGATCAATGCCCATGGCCACAGGGAGCCTGCACAATAAGCTTCCTATGGTCCTGCCAAATTTGAGCAGGCAGAGAAAGAAGCCAAGGCTTTATAGGTAGACCTTGGATGCATTGTTGAGCAGTTATGAATGAAGACAGTGAGAGAAAGAGAGTGTGGGAGAGAGGGGGAGAGAGGGAGAGAGAGAGAGAGGGAGGGAGAGGGAGAGAGGGAGGCAAAAGGGGAAGAAAGAGAGAAAGATGTGCACGTCGATATGGAGGCAGGAGAAAAAGGAACCATTTGTAAGCGTGCCATTGTTGTATGAGTGGCCTGATGTGAGGAGCGCACAACGAGAGAGCGGTGACCCCGTGACCTAGCCGCTGAAGCACAACATGGGATATGGAGGCGGAAGGTGAAACCTGCTCGAGGCTTTTACTGCAACCCCATTAGCCCACTGACTCCGTCTCCAAGAAGGCCTGAGCTCTCCAGTCTATCTGATCTGGAGCCTCAGGAAAGACACTTAAGGTGGAGAGGACATACCGCTGAAGGGAAGGACACTTAAGTGGACAGGACATACCGCTGAAGGGACGCCAACTAGTTGATTGACTTAATGGCCTTAAGATGTCATCATTTTTTTTATATAAGTTCATGAGTATTGAGGTTACCTAAAAAGAAAAAGCAATGTCTGTTTTCCAATGTCAAAAACACTGCCAGGTCTTGGACAAAAAAAAAGCCTGGACTTTGACCTGAACTCCCAAATCGAAAGAAAGAAAGAAAGAAAGAAAGAAAGAAAGAAAGAAATTCATCTTGTGTCAACTTGCCCTGGCGTTTGGTATTGGGTCTTTGTGTGATTTACATTTGTCCTATTCTTTTCCTATTCGCCAACATTGGAAACATACAAAGAGAGACTGAAGAAGCTGTTCTAACACAGATTCACAAAGAGAATATTATATATATATATATATATATATATATATATATATATATATATATATATATAATAAAAGAGTAAAAGAGTTGTGTGGGAAGTTGTGTGCACATTCTGTTGTGTGCTGCACAGCCATAGGCTTCTACAGAGGGTGATCTACTCTGGTCAGCAGATTTGATATAATATAATATATATACTGTATATATATATATTATATTATATCAAATCTGCTGACCAGAGTAGATCACCCTCTGTAGAAGCCTATGGCTGTGCAGCACACAACAGAATGCAGAGCCCCATCATGCTGCTCCAAGAAGTTTAACATTAACCACATGGCAGAATAAACATGTTTGCTCAGGGATGTCCCAACGAGAGTCCACTGGATAACAGGGTTTGTATAATGCAGGCTACATAAAGAAGACTCAAGTATATTTTCCATAGCTGAAATATTAGATTAACTAGAGCAGAATACTCTTCTATAATCTTTAATAGTGTAATTATTGACCAGCTACAGCAAAGTAAGCCAAATCAGTGCTTCAAGGGAGCTAAGCGCTTACAGTAAATAAATGTCCAGGGTTAAGTCCAAAGATTAGTTCAAGGTAATACAACTTACTCATGTGGTATATAAAGGAGACAAAGGAGACACAGTAATCAAACTAGACACACTGACTGACTGACCAACAGTTAGCATCAGTGGCAGCTGTCACTTCCTAAAACAATTGCAGTGTCTATAAATAATAAATAAAATGTAATGAGAGACATAAGAAATAAATCCATCTCTTACCCTGGAGGACGAGGCTGTGAGTGTCCAGGGCCAAGCTTCAGAAACTAAGGATGTACAGCACAGGTGAGGGAGGTCTGCTCTCGTCCTTTAGAAACTCAGGATGTACTGCACAGGTGAGGGAGGTCTGCTCTCGTCCTTTAGAAACTCAGGATGTACTGCACAGATGAGGGAGATATGCTCTTGTCCTCTACGCTTCTTCCCACACAACTCTTTTCTTTCTTCTTTTATTTTCTTTCCCTCTTTTCCTTCCGGTTTAATCACTCCCTTCATCCCACTGACCCTCCCACTGTTTCATGGCTTAACATGTTGCTCAAGCAGCGGAATGCACATGACACCTAGCTCGAACATTGCTCTCTCTCTCCCTCCCTCCCTATCTCTCTCCCTCCCTCTCCCTCCCTCTCTCTCTCTCGCTCCTTCCCTCCCTCTCTCTCTCTCCCTCCCTCTCTCTCTCTCGCTGTGAAGTGCACATGCCACCCAGCTCAAACATTACGCTCTCCCTCCCTCCCTCTCTCTCTCTTTCTATCTCTCTCTCTCTCCCGCATTGTCTCCTCCCCCTCTCTCAACACCCCCTGCCCACACACTAGGTGTGATTTTCATAATAAACGGTAATTGGCAATATACACTTCCTGATATCATTTGAGACTGAGATTCCTGTATGCAACATGACTCACACTTTTCCTTCTGTAACTGGCAGAAGAGGAAACATTTGCCAGGAAATTCCTTAGCATGTCAGAATTGGATACCTCACACAGTGACCCATATTGACGAGAGTCTAAGGAATACTTCGTTGCTAATGCTAATCTTGCCATTTAGGAATCATTTCCAAGGGACATTTTTTGTCTGTATACTAACTGAATGTTGCAATTATAATCGACTAACCAAAGAAGGCAAAGCAATGTATTAATATACTATGGCAAATCTGATAAAATCCAGATTGATGTGCTGGGGATTCTTTTCTAAGGTCAGTGATGTTGTACCTGTGAGAACAAATGGCATTAATATAAACTTGTAATTGAAAATTGAAATAGGTGTGTGTGTGTCTGTGTGTCTGTGACTGTGAAAGAGAGTCTGCATTTCTGCAGACACATCAGAAACATGTCATTTTTGAATTTCCTGTGGAAACCCCAGCCTCAAAGGATGCATCTATATGTCCATTTACAGAGGGGGGGGGGGGGGGGGTCCAGAGTGCTCCACAGTTTTCCACACCCGGATAATTCTATAGTAAGTCCTCGGAGCATCCATGTTAATGTAACAGCAATGAAACACTCAAACGGCTGTTGCCATCTTTATGACTTCTCTTGTATTCATTACTGGGTATTGTAGAGGTCACCATGCTATCATATAACAGGTGGCAGCAGACATAGACATTTATACTTCTGTATACGGCCCAGAACTGATCAGGTCTATCTCACAGTCGGCTGAAATCTGGAGTGCCCCCTCTATTCAGTTCAGTTACATTTTATGTATAAAGAGCGCCAATAACATCAGAAATTATCTCAAAAAGCTTTAGAGAGCCTAGAGTCTGAACGCCAGCCAATAGGCTTTGAGCTTTAGGGAGCCTAGAGTCTGAACCCCAGCCAATAGGCTTTGAGTTTTAGAGAGCCTAGAGTCTGAACCCGAGCCAATAGGCTTTGATAGGACCCTAAATGTCAGTTCTACGCTTCAATATACTGTATGTGCAAGCATGGGGTCCTTTGAATATATAATCTCCACCACTACATGTGTATATTACTGATTATATATTTAAAATACACACATATTTAATGGCAGGCTTCCTTGAGCGGAGTCAAATAATGTCCGTGTGCATGGATTTCTTTTTATGGTTTTCCCATCCACACATATCATATATCATCCCTTTCTCTCCTCTCAGTTCCGAGGTGCAGTTTATCTTACCGTCAGTGACCTAACACCATAGCCCAGCCTGTGTCTCACACAGGCGAATGAAGGGAAAGAGAGGGAATTTCTCCACCTCCTCCTTACCGTAAAGCCAATGCAGTTACATTCTCTCAGTATCTTAGTTACTGACATTCAGTGTCCAGGAAAGACGGGCAGAAACCTCTGGCACCTCATTCAGGTTCCTGGCATCCCACAGGGGGTTGGTTGGCAGGTAGTGTTGGGCTCCCATAGACTTACATGTGAAATTCACAACTTTCTCAATGTTATGAAGTAACTGCCATATTTCAAGGTTTTAATGTCGGTATTTTTTTTTACACTGTAGCTGTATTACATACTACATAATATATTCCCATCGGATTGCTAGATTTAGGTGAATTTCAGTTATCAGACCATAACTTTACAGACCAGACCACATCTCAACTAAGCCCACATTCTTAGTTTGCATAGCACCAGGCCAGAGCCATCAGGCTTGGCTCCTGACCTTTCGTCTATGTTGAGAGCCATCAGACGTGGTTCCTGGCTTTTGTGTGTCTTGGAGCTGGAGCTTTTAGACCCTCATTGTTGGACTTTGTCTACAGCCATGACAAGATGGTTGAAGCCAAACAAAATTCCCACTCACATTGAAAGCCGTTTGTTTGTTGCTATTATGCCGTGTCGTATGGAAATGGTAACCAATTATTTGTTTTAACACAGGTCAGAGGTCAGGGGCGGTACTAGGAGTTGCAAACAATCCGGGCTCACCTTTATAGAGGGGTCCAGGGGCATCCTCCCCAGAAATCATGGCAGCTCAATGTACCATTTTCACGTAGCTTGAGACAAAAATGGAAATCCTAAAGGCAGTGCCGTTACCAGGACATCATCCTGGGGTGCACATTTATCATTTATCATTACATTTACAAGTATCCATCTATCTATCTATCTATCTATCTATCTATCTATCTATCTATTTAGATCCATCCAAACCCCACAGCGGATGGCAGGGGCTCCATGTTAGGAGTTGAAAGTCAGTCAGGGCTTAGCCCAGATCCCTGGGGGGTCCAGGGGAATTCACCTCCATTTCCGTCTTAATTCTGGCAGCTAAATGCACATTAAATGCACCATTCTCACACTGTTCAGCCTTCTGGAGATGTCATGGGCCCAAGGCCCATTCTCACACAGTTTGAGACAGATACAGTGAGCCTAAACACAGCGCGTGGCATTCAGGGCCAGTCACTTGACACAGTTTGAGACAGATACAGTGAGCCCAAACACAGCCCGTGGCATTCAGGCATCCAGTCACTTGCCTGAGTCACATGAACATGACCCCATCCAGTAAACCACACTGCTTGTCTACATGAAAACACTTCTATACTAGGTCACAGGCAGAAAGATTATGGACTACATCAAGCAACACGTGGGACTCTAGAGTGGTATCCATGGTTACAGACACGTCTTCACTCATACCCCTCAGTTTCTTTAAGAAACCCAAAGGCAGAGTAGGCGATTTATTTCAGAAGCATTTAAAACAAAACATTTAGTTGAAGTCCTCTTAGCATCCCGATAGCAAGGAATACATAAAATTCACTGACAACAAAAGGAAAGAAAAATCCGTCCTCTGTGGCAGCTGCAGGGCTGTAAAAAGACTGGCCAATCATATGATCAATCAATCATAAACCAATCATATGATCAATCAATCGTAAACCAATCATATGATCCATCCCAGATGAAATTATCGAATGGCCTACCTGCCTGTCTGTCTACCTGCGTGTGACTGAAGGCTTCCACAAAGCTAGGCAGAGATAGGCCTATCGCTATGAAAGGTAGCGGCTAGTCACACAAGAATGGCAGAGAAAGTACAGCCAGGGTTCCACCTATACCTACAACAACTTGTACTGCTAAAAAAGCAAGAAAAAACAACATGCATATTTTAGAGATATAACGTGTCTACAGTCAACATGGAGACGACATACAGTATATATGTATTTTATTGAACAGAATCAAATGTGGGGTCTCTCAAGCAGCTATTTAATTACCACCAGCGATATTTTTACTATTTATCAAAACCCCATTCATTATCTCATAGGGATTTTATTTTCAATCCAGAATTTACAAAAATTCGAATCCAGCATTTACAAAATGACGACCATCCCTCCCACACTCGCTCTCTTTCTCTCTCGCGCTCACAGAAAAATGAAAAGTTAGTGTGAAGTAGATGTTGCTTGAGGACACAGAGGACCCCAAACATACTTGCGTCTTTCATCAATGACATCATATTATTTCTGGGGGATTTAGTGCATGATCCGAATGACAGATCTGAATAGATCAGGGGTTATTTTTAATTATTCTTATTTTTGTAAAATAAACAAAAAAAAAAAAAAAAAACTTTGTTGGGATCCAGGGCTATTCACAATGACGCCCATGACACAGGATTTCCCCTAAAAGGACAGCTGACCACCAGACACCACTGTTGAGCCTTCTGGAGATGTCATGTGCCCAAGGCCCGTTTCACTGTTGTGGGAGCATTCTAGCTGTTGATTTTTATTTTGGCGCCCATGTTAACAGGTTAGAGCATGCACACTGTCTGTGTGTGAGACGCATGTACTGCAGCCGCAAGGCATCTGGAGCTTTTTCACGTGTGAGGTTAGCGATTCTCAGCAAAAATAGACAGTATATAGATGCTTTGATAGTCATGTTGACATCATACCAGCGACATTACATAACTGACACTTTTCACTGCAGTTTACATGTATGGGTTATATGTCAGAAATGTAAATATTATATGTTTTATCCATTTTGGTCCTTGCATGTTATGAAAGGGGAAAGAGGACTTTACATGTGTACTAAATAGTAACTATAGTAACCCAGTGTAGGCTTTAACTACATTATGTCGATAAGTGTATGATAGTAGTGTCGATAACAGAACATTAGGTGAAGGGCAGTAGGTTTCCGTTGCTCTCTCTCTCTCTCTCTGTCTCTCGCCCTCGTTCTAACGAGAGTTATAAAAGTCACGTGACGGATTTCAGGTCAACTTTCTGGTCTTGATGATAACACAATAAAAAAAACACGATGATAAAACAATAAAAAGCATTGTCAAAAATGGTCAATTGTTACCACCAGCTAGCACTCGTGCTTGTAAACATTGGATTGGTTTATACCACCACTGTCATGAGATGACACAGGATCAAAATGATTGACTCCTTTGTCCTCTCCTTTATTTAGAGCTTAGATCACACACACACACACACACACACACGCGCGCGCGCGCAGGCACACACATACACAAACACACACACACACACACATATACACAAACACACGCACACACACACACACACACATATACACACACACACACACAAACACACACACACGCACGCAGGCACACACATACACAAACACAAACACACACACACACACACATATACACAAACACATACACAGACACACATACACACGCACACACACACATATACACACACATATACACACATACACACACACACACACACACACACACACACATACACACACACACACACACACACACACACACCCATACACACACACACACACACACACACTTCACTCCTTACAGTATTTGTGTCCCCTTGAGGGGCCAGGTGTGGCTCAACTTAACAAGGAAAGGAAAGACAGGTCAGTTCAGTTAAGTCAATCATGTTATCAAATTCACAAGTGTTCTGAATAAAAAAACTCTCACATAAATCATGTCCCCACCCTAAATGTTTGGTGTGTTGTGATTCATGTTTTGATTGATGTTATGCGGCACGGACATGTGTTTATGCATAAAGTCATTTTGTTAGAATACTAAATCGTTTTTTTTGTTTTTGTTATTGTTGTTTTTGGTTATGTGTGTAAGTTTAAGAAGTCTGATCACAGTGTAAACCCTTGCAGTATTTATATCGTCCAGCAGAGGTGGCTGTGTGACAATATTTGACCTCACACAATTTACCATAATCTTGTCTGTGTCGTGATCGAGACTGGAAAAAGGAGGCCAACTGGATGACTGTCCTCTCATTGGTCTGTTGTGTTGTTGATCTATAATAACAACCTTGCCATATCTGCTCCCTGGGCGCCAAAATATACACACAGGGCCTCTCTAAAACATTAATACGTCATTATTTTTACTTTATTTTTCTTCTCATAGCGCTGGTTCCACCAAGGTACGGTAATGATCCTGATTGCCCAACGCTGACAGACAACACTGAGACAAAACTGAAAACAGTCACACAGACACTGTTTTGGTGTTTGTGGGGTGTGTGAGCTATTCATGTGCTAAGGGTGAGCCTTGAGACGTCAGCATACCAAGGCCCTGGTAAAAATGAAGACAGACCTGTTTGTAGAAAGTCACCCATCAGGAAGTGATGACCCACTGGAAGAAAGGCAATGCAATGGGTGAAGATGGCTGAGGGAGAGAGCACAGGGGAGTAAGTCACAGAAACGAGGAGATTTGTGAGAAACAACTTCTTTTTTTTTTGGAAGGCATTTCCCATTTTCACAAGTGTTGGAAAGTCTGTGTCAAGGGTCAAAGACAGCACCATGTCAGCTACAGGTAAGACAACGAGAGAGAGAGACTGAGGTCAAAGCTTATTTATTGTTGACTCTAATGACTGTGTCATCTGCCAATGTGTTTCATGTTCATTTCAGTTGCCTTTAATACAGACTTTTGCT
>NC_045160.1:25485515-25510515 GCF_900700415.2 Clupea harengus
CACCCACCCCCCTCTCTGGTTTCAGGCTGAGCTCCCCTGGAGCTGTGTGACCACCACCATCACTGTTGCTGACCTGCAAATCGGCCCTGCATTGTGCAAACACTGTTTGTGCTGCTTGCTCTTCAAACAGCATTAAGTGTGACTTCAAAATCAGGAAAACAACTTGGTACAGCTGACGGCCATGTAAGTGTATGCGAGCACTGTGTGTTTGTGTGTCCTCATTTGTGAGGTTTTGTGTGATTGTGTGTGTGTGTGTGTTTGTCAGATAATGTGTGTGTGTGTGTGTGTGTGTGTGTGTGTGTGTGCTTCACTCTGAGAAGTGTGTGTGTGTGTGTGTGTGTGTGTGTGTGTGTGTGTGTGTGTGTGTGTGTGTGGTGTGTGTGGTGTGTGTGTGTGTTTCACTCTGAGAAGTGTGTGTGTGTGTGTGTGTGTGTGTGTGTGTGTGTGTGTGTGTGTTGTGGGTGTGTGTGTGTGTGTGTGTGTGTGTGTGTGTGTGTGTGTGTGTGTGTGTGTGTGTGTGTGTGTGTGTGCGTCCGTGCATAAGCCCATGTGCATGCAGAGTACATTTGTGTGGTTTGAGCTATCCGCAGAGCACTCACACTAACCCAAAGGGGAAAAAAAGTAATTTCCAGCGAATTACCCAAACAACTAAACTCACCTCGGCTTGTTGTTACCTTGCATTTTTACAAAACTCACACGTTCTCTCTCTCTGTGTGTGTGTCGTGTGCTGTGTTGTGTGTCTGTTGTGGTGTGTGTCTGTGTGTGTGTGTTGTGTGTGTGTGGTGTGGTGTGTGTGTGGTGTGTGTGTGTGGTGCGTGGTGTGTGTGTTGTGTGTGGTGTGTGTGTGTGTGTGTCTGTGTGTGTGTGTGTGTGTGTGTGTGTGTGTGTGTGTGTGTGTGTGTGTGTGTGTGCATCCGTTCATGAATACATAATTTCCTGAGCATCTGAACTCACCATGGCTGCTTGTTGTTACTTTAGCATTGATGCCAAACTCACCTCATATGAATCTTGATGATTTACTGAACTGCCCTGTACCCAGTGCCCCCCTGGCACTAGAAACCCCCTGAATCCAAAAACCATGCCAACTGATGGTGATGAAATATGTACGCCATTGATAAGGCCGTGTAGACCTTATGTAAATGTGATGGCGTAAGGTCAAAGGTTATACTATCAGACAGATGTGTTCAGAGAGATCACAGAGAATGACCTGCAGTCTCACTAAGATGAGGTAACCTGAGTTCAAAGGCTAAACTCTCAGAGAGATGAGCTCAGAGAGCTCACAGAGAATGACCTGCAGTCTCACTACGACGAGGTAACCTGAGTTCACAACTTCAGAGAGCTCACAGAGAATGACCTGCAGTCTCACTACGACGAGGTAACCTGAGTTCACAACTTCAGAGAGCTCACAGAGAATGACCTGCAGTCTCACTGCGACGAGGTAACCTGAGTTCACAACTTAAAAAATACATCACGTAAGCAATTCCAATTTGTAACTATTTTTGTCAAGGGTACTATGCAGAAACCGTTGAAATGTGTGTGTTTCTCACCAAACCCTCACTCTATAGACTCAAAACAACCCTAGCCACGGTGAACACTGGAAAGGTTATGACTAGACCACAAGTGCCAGCGTAGCCATGTTTTATGTAAATGTCTGAGTCACACAGAGACACCTTCAGCTTATGGAGAGTGAGTTGCCCCAGTGTAAGAAGAGGCCTGTTAACAGCTGTTCCATTTCAACTCTTTTCCATTCATCTCATTGAGGTTATTGGAGTACTTTTGTCAATGTCGTAAATCATATCTTTATATATTTTATATGTAGGTTTAAACACTATCAATTTGTCTCACTCCTGACTGAGCTGCTTTCTGGGCAGCTTAAAACTTGCAGTGAAACTTAGAGGAGGATTGATAACTTTTTGTAAGGCAGGGCATGACGCAAATCTTTGGATAGTAAAAACACAGATGGCCTTCCAGTTACATATCAGTCATTAGGTGTGACTCACTCATGAGTTAGTTGCTGTAAGACTGTGCCTCTAGCAACATTCCAGAACTCCATCGTTCCATGACTTGCTCACACCCCTTCTGGTGTTCTTATCTCTATCACCTGTCTCTGGTTTTCTACCCTTTGCTTTCCCATGCAAGGGTTAAACTAAAGGGCAGGAACATGGATTTAGGAATACTAGTGTGATGTTGCATGAGAAGATGATTTCTTTGAATGGTCTCAGTCTGAGTGGTACAGTGGTCTCAGCCCTGCAGCGGAATAGATTAACATTAGTCTTAACATGGATCTCAGAAACATGTGAATTCTGCTTCACTCTGGGTTGTAGGTAACCCCCCTCTGGAGGGAACAAACCCCCTCTTTAGGTGACAACCCCCTCTATTTGTCTATGTGACTGTGTGGTCCCTATCATTAATATCACTGTCCAAAACTCTGTTAATCAGGAAGAAACCTTAAATACATAAAGGGGGGGCCTTTCTGCTTGAGGCTGGCCGGGTAGGGATAAAACAAGAAGGGGGTAGGCTAGTGGCAGAAGGGGAGGGAAAGAAGTGGAGGGGAAACAATCAGGAACATTTTAAAACTTTTAAACACGATCATATACTAACTATGTAACTTTCATAAAATGTCTGGGGCTTCCCTAACTCGGACATAGTTCTGCTTTTCACTTTGAAAGACAGGAGATATCAAAAAAATACACAAAAATACCCTCTCGACAGTTGCCTATTTAAACTAGGGAAATACACATCACGTGATCAAATGTCTCGTGAGGCAAAATGACACCCGTTTCGGAGCAAGACATGTAAACACTGTGTTTTCTGTCTTACCGTCTTACCAGGCAACCACCCTAAACATATGTGCACTAACTGTTTGGAAACCTTGGAAGTGGTCAGACCTGCAGTGGGACTCGTTGAAACACATTGACACACCAATGTTAAAAAAAAAAAAAACACATTTTGCTCTTTAATAAGTTCCCTAAGCTAGTTCACACCTAGCATGACACAGCCTCATGACGCAGCCTCATGACGTTCCGTTACTCTCCTCATCGTCATGGGCAGCAGGCTGCTTTAAGATAGTGTGTGATAGTGTGTGATCAGGCTACACCTCTTTGTTTTCAGTTCTACTGCATCCTCTGTTTCTTCTCTCCTTCTCACTTAGATTGGTTTTATTTTCAAGTCCTTTTGATCTTATGGACATGACTGAAGTGGTATTCAATCTAATACTGACTGGTGTTAGTAGAGCTGTAATGCTATCGACTGGTTAAATCTGGGGTGTTTAGTCAGATACTAAAAGGTCATTGATGCTTCAGAGGAAAATAGAGCACCACTGATCTATTCCCCCCACATACATACACACACACACACACACACACACACACACACACACACACACACACACACACAGAGTTAAGTCACGTTTCAGCCATCCAGTGAAGTATTTCACGACAGGGCAGCGCTTTGAACGGAACAACCTGTGACTGTAGCTCTGCAGTTTGATCATGGCCAGATAACTCCAGTTCTTTGAACTTTATCTCAAATAGCAGAAGCGAAGTCAGAGCAGAAAGGCCAGAGCAGAAAGGCCAGTTCTGCAGTGCATGCACATCCCCTGCTGCTTCAGAGTGCAGAAACAGAAGTAAGGATCTCTCTTGTTACTCTCTTCCCTTCCGGACATCACTGAACATTGCAAGTTCCACTGCATGGCTTATTAGATATTAGATATTAGATATATTGTACTCCAATCAATGCCAACTGCATGGCTTATTAGATACGTCCTTTAAAAATTCAGATGGCTACATTTATTTCACTCTAATCAATGCCATCATTTTTACTTCATGTCTCCTGGGTGCAGACATATGACAGTTATGTAGTGTCTCCTGGGTGCAGATGTGAAGTGACATATGTCAGTTATGCAGTGGCTCATACACTTGCAGGAAAACTGTGGGATGGCATCATGTCAACTGAGAATTAACATGGCCTATCTGACACGTCCAAAGAGTTTTTGCACCAAATAATATAAATGAATATGATTTGGTGCAAAATATTATTATTATTACATTTTATAGAATGTTGTTTTTTTTTATAATGGATTTTCAATTGCTTATTTCTCAAGTCAGATAGACCTTGTGAATATGAGTTCGTCCCTCAGATTTATCTGGGTGATTCTGAGCCTTCTAGAAAGGCTATTCTGGAATTTCACTGTACTTTAATTTCATGTTTATGGTGCATTCCAATGCCTCTTATATACTTTTCAGATTCATCCAGTTCATTTCTGATTATTTGTTAAACCGCAACACAAGTGAAATGATTTGCATTCCCGGGAACTGAAATATGACTTTAAAAGGACATCTGTGCTTTTTCTAACCCTCTTCATACTTCTGTCCACAGGCCTATGGAGCCCTTCATCTCTCAGCGCCTCCTCTTCCTCTTCCTCTCCTCCCTGCTCCTTCTGACTCTCTCCTCCATGTTGGTCTGTGATGGAGGCAGAGTGCTGGTGGTGCCTATGGAGGGGAGCCACTGGGTCAACATGAACTTCCTCATCGGGGCCTTACACGTGCGAGGCCACGCCGTCACCGTCCTGCGCTCCAGCCGGAGCTGGTACGTGGCGAAGGAGTCGGCTCACTACAGCGCCATCACCGTGCCCGTGAGCGAGGGCCTCAACGAGGACTTTGTGAACCCCATCATTAAGAGACTGATTGAGGCACAGAGGAGCAACAGCTCCATGCTAAACTTCGTGGGTCTTTACGCAGAAACGTTTGAGGCCATGGTGAAGGCCACCCAGATAACGTGTGAAATGGCTACAAACATGTTCGAGGATAAGGCCTTGATGAGGACTCTGAATGAGAGTGGGTTCGATCTGGTTCTGACTGACCCTATTGTGGGCACTGGCATAATGTTGGCTCACTACCTCCGTCTCCCTCTAGTCTACAATGTGAGGTGGATCACAAGTGGTGAGGGCCATCTTGGAATCGCACCCTCACCGCTGTCCTACATCCCCATGACTGGACTCGGCTTCTCGGACAAGATGTCCTTCCTGGAGCGGACTAAGAACATGCTCTTCTACCTGCTGAATGACCTTCACCACCGGCTCAAACTAAAACCACAGTATCAGGCCATCTGCGACCGCTACTTGCACGCGAAGGTCGATTTCTACGAGCTTCTGCAGGCAGCAGATATCTGGCTCATGAGGGTCGACTTTGTGTTCGAGTTCCCACGGCCGACGATGCCCAACGTCGTCTACATCGGGGGGTTCCAGTGTGTGCCGGCAAAACCCCTCCCTGAAGAGCTCGAGCTGTTTGTGGAGAGCGCGGGCGAGCATGGCGTTATTGTCATGTCCCTCGGTACGTTTGTGAAAGAGTTGCCCGCCGACATGACTGACGAGATAGCGGCCGCTTTTGCTCAGCTGCCTCAGAAGGTCATATGGAGGCACGCAGGCAGAAGACCCCCTGTCCTCGGTAACAACACCTTACTGGTCGACTGGATGCCACAGAACGACCTCCTGGGCCATCCCAAAGTAAAACTCTTCGTAGCTCACGGAGGAACAAACGGTATCCAGGAAGCGATGTACCACGGGGTTCCGGTCGTAGGCTTGCCTTTGTACTCCGACCAGCTCGACAACCTCGTCCGGCTTAAGGAGCGCGGAGCGGCAAAGATTCTTTCCCTCGGTACCGTGGACAGAACCAGTTTCTCACAGGCCTTACGGGAGGTGCTCCACAGGCCAACGTACAGGGCCAACATGCACAGGCTGTCCAGGCTGCACAGGGACCAGCCAATCAAGCCCCTGGACCGAGCCCTCTTCTGGATCGAGTTCGTCATGAGACACGGAGGGGCCGGCCACTTGCGGACAGAGTCGTACAAGTTGCCTTGGTATTCGTATCACTCCGTAGACGTGGCTGTGGTTTGGCTCACTGTTGTGCTCATCCTGTCTGTCCTTATGGTTGGGCTGGTTAGAGGCTTGTGTGCAAGACTTTGCTGCACAGCGCGAAAAAACAAAAAAGACTGAGTTAACTGATCACAGCATCAGATTTATCTATTTTGAAGGGTTACAGAAGGAGGAACCCACAGAAATACTGCTCAAACAGCGAGTAGCTCAAATAAATCTCTACACTTTTCATCTTGCCTTGTGTTGTGGTTGATCATGTCTGCCAAAATGAGATTTCAAAATGAACACCCCAAATTAGTCTTGAAACAGAGAGATCAGCGCAAATTAGTCTGACCCATTGCATGTCAACAAGTCATGTCTCTGCTTTAGATTACATAGTGGAAATGTAATATTTGTGCGTCCTTATCTATGACCAATATTTCAGAATATTCTTTCTTTTCTAAACATTTCTAAACAACATTTCTAAAATCGTACATTAGTATCAGGAGGAGTTACAATCAGATGTTTGAGTGTCACCTGTTGCTTCAGACCACCCCCCCCCCCACTCTAAGAGTTTATCCTCATATGCCTCGTGCCTGAGAGGAAGTGAACCCCTCCTACACACACACGGTGTGAGAGACCGGCTCCGCACCGCTGAAGGGAACTTGATACCACAGAGCAGTGACTAACCAACTTGACTTTATAACTTATTTTAAATGGGACTCCGTTTCCTCCTCAGTATCAGAACTTTGCTTTTCTCGAAAGCGAACAAACATCAAGTAGCTCAGACTACACTTACCAGCTGCGAAATCATGCTTGTGAGTGAATGCTGCTGGGATTTAATAAAGACAGCTGTCAATTCAAGATTAAGAATATTATTGAATAGCAGTCAATGGTACAGAGTGTGTAAACTTCTAAAGGTGTAAAGATGAACCATAATACCACAAGATAAAGAGATGACTTATTTCTGTAGATAGCAGACACCACTGATGACTATGAGGGGCTGTGGCCAGTCCTTCCTCTTCTCTTAACAACTGTTTTAATGCTTACAGACATTCACTGTTTTAATGTTTACAGACATTCACCTTTTTTTGTTCCGTTTCTGCGCTTCATGCCAGTCTTCTCACGAATTGGTGTCAGTGTTATTATTTGTTTAAATGTCAGGAGCAGGTTCATAACTCAGCTTGAACAAAGGAAATGTGTTCACAGGCCTCGCCCCTTCAACAGGCTTTCAAAATGGATCACATGGACGATTAGAAGGGTGCTGTCAAAATCACCCACTTTCAAGTGTACAGATTACAATGACACACACACACACACACACACACACACACACACACACACACACACACACACATTTGATTAATTTATTTGGAATGACCAATACTGATTACAACACCACAGCATCCAAATATTAATAAAGAGCCTATGTCTCACACAACAACACAAACACTGTGCAAGTATTTACAGCCAAGTGAATCACACACACACACACACACACACACACACACACACACACACACACACACACACACACACACTCGATCAATGTTTATAATCAAAAGACAATATGCTTGCTTTATGGAGTCATTCCTGTTGGTCATTTTTCATGACTTAGTTACTTAAAGCAACAACCTCTTATTCTGAATGCCATGGTTTGTTTGTGGTGTTCCGTGTGTGTGGTTTGCAGCTGACTGGAAGTTGACAGGGTGAACGATAAGTGTTGTTAAAAACAGTCTTGTTTTTGGGTTGTCTGGTACACAATGGGACGAAAGTTTGCTGAGACGCGATGATGCAGCGACTCTCTAAAAATAAACCAATGGGAACCGGGCTTTTTCAGTGGCCCCATGTGAAAATGTGAGTCATGATAGGACATGCCCGGGGTAACCACGGTTACTCTTCCTGTCCCAGTTAGGAAGTCAGCTGGGGTTTTGATGTCAGGTTCTCACCTGGCATTGGTGTCGGCGAGACAGTTTGTCTGCTGTGTGTGTGTGTGTGTGTGTGTGTGTGTGTGTGTGTGTCTGCTGTGTGTGTGTGTCTGTGTGTGTGTGTCTGTGTGTGTGTGTGTGTCTGTGTGTGTGTGTGTGTGTGTGTGTGTGTGTGTGTGTGTGTGTGTGTGTGTGTGTGTGTGTGTGTGTGTCTGTGTGTGTGTGTGTGTGTGTGTGTATAGTGTGTCTGCTGTGGAGAGCAGGCTCCCGTGACACACACAGAAACCCCAAGTGGCGGAACACCCGCTTACCGTGAGATTTTCAAGGAAAGAGTCAAATATGTGGGCGCACATGTATAAGAAAAGTGAATGAAACATCAACTCAGTTGTTAATGTCAGATTATGGTATTTCCCCTTGAATATACTTGACATTTTTCAAACTATCAGCTGTGTCATCCTGTTTATCAGGGTGTGTTCAAACCAAATCATCACCTTCATACGAAGAGCCTGTTGCTTGGCAATGTTGAAAAATAGAATTATTACATAAAAAAAACCAACAACACATTTAGTCATTTCGTCACTAGCATATTACAATTAGCATGCTGCCATTAGCATTACTGTATATTAAAAATAATTTTGCTTTATATTCTGTGTAATGCTTCTTTTAATCCATACTGTAGGCCTATCATGTATTTGTGTGTTTACGCACATCATATCAATAGGACCGATTTCTTTTCCCACTGAGAGAGAGGTGTGACAACCTTACCCGAAACGGAACAGGCAAACAAATAAATAAAATCTATGAGCTAGCAAAGCCCCATGGAACTTCCGAAGCTTCTTATGTAAACAAACCAACCAGTGGGTGTATGTATGTATGTCAATAGCATGCTGTGTCATATTGTATGTGTGGCCTGACAAAGCTCTCTGACAGTAAGTAGAGTGTGGGAGACAAGGAAGAAGTAACCTCTTTAGGGTCAGCTTCATTAGTCTGTAGTTCCCCTGTCTCTCTCGTTCACATGTGGAACACCCTCTCAAATCTTTTTCTGTGTTTCCCCGCAATAACAAGCTGTTTCACTTCTTGTTAGGTTGTTTCTATATGAAGTCTAGCTAAAGATGAAGTCTCCCCAGTGATGGGAAAAAGGAAACAAAACCTGAATGACGCTGAAAGTTTCAAAATCAGCAAAGCTTTGCTGTCATCTGGGCGTATGAATTTAAAACCAGGTTATGGAAAATAATGAATGAACATATCTGTAAGTCAGAACATATAAGTCATTTTATTGTCCAAAATGGTAACGGAATGTAAATAACAAATGTTGTTATATACATGAATAAGCATTGACATCATGTGCAAACATAAATAAATAATATAGGGAAACAATGTAGATAAACTCAGTGTCAGTGCCTGCTGACCACATAGTCAAAATGTCGAAAAACATACATCCATCATACATGTATCACACACACACACACACACACACACACATGCATCAAACACACACACACACACACACACACACACACACACACATACATGCAGCACACACTTAAGGACCACTTAAAGCTGCAGTCTTCTTGAAGCCCATGTTTGTTTCAGTTTGTCTGTTGTGTCAACCAACAATAGCAGTCAAAGCCTTGCACACAGTAGGCTACCCTTCCTGATACACGCACAAAGATTCCACCATCTGTCAAAATGAAACCTATCGCGAGTCAGTGGTCGCCTAGCCCCGGAGGAGCTGTGATTCACACCCAATAGTCACCCACCAGGCCAGACACAACATGTCAGCGTACGACTGGCGTCAGCTTGCTGTCTTGCCTAATCGCACCATGGATCAGTTTTTTCCATTGGACAGTTGATGGTGTCTGAGGTTATGGTGTCTGAGGTCTGAGGGGCTAAAAAATGGCCCCTAATGACATCATCTGAAATGGCTGCCCGCCCCTAGCTCATCTCAGTTCAGCTTCGTGGAAAGTTTTTTTTCTTCACAGAATCTAGCCAAAGGTCAGCTCCATAGCGCCAAGCGACAGCGGCAGGATGGTCAGCCCACAACCTGCTCCTTTCTCGTCCTCCAAGAGCTGTGGCAGAGACACGAGGAACGGCGTCATCTCGCAGAGACTCTGCGAGGTCTGACGGGAGAGGGACGATAAGTCCGGTAAGCCTCTGGCTTCGACCGCTTGAGTCTTTCTCAGATAGTTAGAAACAGGCAAGTCCTGCTCGGTAGTGTCCGTGGGTGCCTCACTGTAGTGGACCGTCTGCTTGTGTGTGATCACATGACTGGGCCTGTACCCAATCACAGGAGCCGCCATGTCAAAACCTGTTTCTGGTAGAGTCTGTGTCGGCGTCTCTTCATGGCTACTGCTCAACACCACCATAGAGGACGGGCTCTGGCTGCGGTAGCCGTCCCCATTTGAGACCTCCACGTCGGGAAAAGACCCACTGTCCCTCCCTTCTGAGTCCCCAGCAGGCTCGCCGTTGAACCCCAGGCCGAGCCCGCTGTCCTCTCTCTGTGTGACCCCAGTGCACTTATTCCTCCTTTCCAGTAGGGGCAGCATCCCGCTTCCTCCGTGGTCACTTTCATTCTCTGCGGAGCTCCCCAGGCTCCCACAGCCGCTGTCCTCCTGTGGCCCGTCCTGCCTCCCCGCGTCGCCACTGGTGGAGTTGGCCTCCATGCTGACCCCGCTGTCCAGGCTCACCCTCTTCTCCTCCTCCTGAAGGATGGCCATCTTGTCCTCGGACAGCTCTCTCTCGGCCTTCGGAGGGGCGCGGGACAGGAGCCAGCCGTCGCCTATGACCACCTCCACGGGCGTCTGGTCAATGCTGAGGGGCCGCCACCTGGTGCCCAGGGTTTTCTGTCGGACAGAAGCAGAGGGGAGAGTTGGCAATGTACAATCAACCTCAATTCCCCGTAACCTAAATGCTGCCTTCTGAGGTCTCTTTTGTAGAACTTACGAGTGTTGCAGGCGTTCGGGCTGGGTGGCACAGGAAGAACAAGATGCCAAGCGCTGCCAGCCCCACCACGGAGCCAAGGACAGCAATGACCAGAAGAGTGATGGTGAACTCGTCTGATGGAAAAAGCAAAATGAAAATTGGTGTTGAACATGCTGAACCCAATGGAGGCATATCTTGGAGACTGTGAGCAGAATGACTGAGAAACTGTACCTGGATTTAAGTAAATGCAGTGCTCAGAGATGTTACTGGTGGGAGTCGTCAGGGAATTCACCATCACACGAACACAATATTTTTGACCCCACGGCAGCTCTTCAAACATGGTGTCCTCACAAGGGTTTTCCTTATCATATGTCATCTCCTTCTCATGTATGGTCTAAAAGGCAGAGAAAATATGCTTAATGAGACACAGTCCTACAGTAGACGGCGCAGCACTGAATTTCGTGAACGCTGACAGCTGGATCAGAGCTAGGTTGTCACATCACATCACATCACATCACAACACATACCTGATTGTCCTGCCCTGTCAGAGAAATGGTGTATTTGACTCCAAATTTAAAAACGCGCAGGAGCCCGGGCTTCTGCTGGACTTTAACACTGACCGATCCCGAGTGTGCAGCCAGACTGAAGATGGGAGGGAGCAGTTTACCTGAGCGAGAGAGACAAAAGACACACACCTCAGAACACGCCTTCTGATCGGGCACCAGGGGTAATACTGCCTAGCATAGCATGGTAATAATGATTAATATTTATTATTATTATTATTTATTTTCATATAGCGCTTTTCTAAATACTCAAAGACACTTGGTATTGAGAGGGAAAGGGGTATATATGTCTATATTAATATGGACAGGGTAAGAAGAGTTGTTTTGAGTGAGACAGAACTGATGTCAGGCAAGCAGAATACTTACTCTCTTTCATTGTAAATCCCTTCCTCTTAGACCAGACGTAGTTGCCTTGCAGAGTGAGCAAACCCACCCACACCAAGTAACGTGATGATTGGTTGGTGACTAAGTCAGAGATGTCACATTGCGTAAGAGCAGTCGCCTCGCAAGACGTCACATTAACACGCGGTTCATTAGACCTGGGGAACACAACAGAGCAAAATTCTGAAATTAAAAAAAAATAATCTGATAAAGATGCCAGTTGCAATAGCTACTATAAATAAATAAATAAATAATTAATAATAATACATCATTTCGACTTCAGGATGCATAAATGACAAATGATAGATTTACACATTCTTCTTGCTTCAATTCTTCAAAGTTTGCTAGCATTGCTACTACTGTTTGTATCGCTTCGTCTTGCTCTAGCACTGCCACCACCGTTGTTTCTGCATTTTGAAATACATCCTTTTCCTCAACATCGTCGCACCTCTGGTATCACACCCTTGCCTCTCCAGCATTTAGCAGAGGAACCGATCCAGACCATGCCTGATGAATCTGTGCTAGATCAGGGTTCGAATCTGACCAGATTCTCAATTTCAGTTTCAATTTCAAAAGCTTTATTTCAGTGTGTTTGTATCATTTACAATTTAGCTAATGACAAGTAGATAGATAGATGGATACTTTATTAATCCCGAGGGAAATTTAGGTAAAGTAGTAAAGTAAGTAAAAGTAAAGTAGACGTTACATCTCTCTATCACACCCTTGCCTTACCATCACTTACTTCATGTCCATTAGTGCACACACAGGGGCCATGACTAGATCTTCACTAAATAGTGTGCCTGTGCTTACATGTTCGTCTCAACGAAAAACAAATGCTATTTCTGGGTCAGTGTATGACGTCGTTGCCGTAGGGGATCTGATGGTGTGACCTCGTGACCTCTCCACTCACCTTCCCACCTGCACCAGGTACTTGGCGTTCTCCGGAGCATCCTCCTGGGGCCTCCAGGTGACCTTCACTTCCTCCTCCCAGATGTGGATCTCCAAATCCACTGGCCCTTTGACATCCTGACCTGTTGGACAGAACGTGCAGATTGGATCCGTTTAGTAGTGGCACTAGGAGTAACAGTAATAATAATAGTAGTAGTAGTATCGTACCATATCGCACTGTGCTGTGCTGTGCACTCAATAACTCTTAACTGTTGAAGTAATGCCACTGGGCTGTGCTGTGCTGTGACACTCAATCACTGCTGTACAATATCTTGTGATCAGTGGCACTATGTATAGTATTATCAGTAGGAGGCTACCGTGCGGTAGCAATAAGTGTTGGAGTAGTTTAGTTAGCCTATGCGACATCTTGCTGTGTCAGGCATTGCTTCCGTAGTAGCAATCAATTCCTTTATGCGGAATTGATTTTGTGAGGGTGCAAAGTCCAGTAGCACAATGTACACTATTTGAGGACATGTTGATGTGGCTGCCCACGGAAATGCCCTGTGCTTTCCCAGTAGGGAAGTCTTATGACATCACATGACACCGCTCTTCTCCGTCTAGATTTAGATCTTTATGTTCCTATTTGACCTTCCCCTCCATAACGTATGTATATGATGTCGTATGTTGGTGACATGTCTGTGACATATACTATGAGCTGGCTGTTTATCTCACGGTCATCAGGGGAACTGAAAAAAATTCCCCTCAGCGATGCTCAGAATATGCCCACACACACACACCCACACACACACACACAAAGCGCACACTGTTGTCTCATTATGACATCATTACATTCTACAAAGCCTAATATTGTAGAATATTTGTATCGATACTGTATTTATTGATCCGAATATCTATATTAATATGGAACATTTCTGAGAAATCTGTAGAGTGTACCCATAACTACGACATCAGACACTACTATCAATAAGTACAACAGGTACTGGTAACATTTCAAGAAGGCTCACAATGTTTTGACATGATAATCAGCTAATTCTGTCTTACCTAGCATACACTTCAGCACCAGAAACAGAACAGAGAGAGTGTGGAGCAGGGCCCGGGAGTCCATCTCTCTGTGTCAGATCAGAACCATGGTATCCTCAGAGAATGACTGATGCTGTCGGACAGAAGAGCTCCGCACGAACAGACTGCTGTTTCTCCACACAGGCGATCAGTTCTGAGAATGAGTGATGCTGTCGGACAGAAGACCTCCACACGAACAGACTGCTGTTTCTCCACACAGGCGATCAGTTCTGAGAATGACTGAGGTTGTCGGATAGAAGAGCTCCACACAAACAGACAGCTGTTTCTCCACACAGGCGTTCAGATCTGTGAATGACTGTGTCTGAATGGGTCTCCGCTCACTGACACCTGTCCTCCTGCACGCTCATGTGATGAGTGACTGGGCCGGCTGCACTTTCAGCAGAGCACATTCTCAGTATCAACACCCAGTCACGCCCACCCGCCCCCCCCCCCCCCCTCCATTTTTGTCTCTCTCGATTTCTTTCTCTCTCTCCTCTCTCTCTTCTCACTTCCTCTTCCTGTTTTCATCTTGTGAAACTGCCAGTGCGTGTACTTTCTCTCTCTCTTCCCCTCTCTCTTCTTCTCTTCCCCTATCTCTCTCTCTCTCTCTCTCAATCTCTCTCTCTCTCTTTCTGTCTTTCTCTCTCTTACCCCCCCTCTCTCTCTTTTTGTCTCTCTCTCTCTTTCTCGCTCTCTCTTCCCCTCTTTCTGTTTCTCTCTCTCTCTCCCCCTCTTTCTCTCTCTCTTACTTTCTCTCTCTTTCTCACTTGCTCATATCAAACCCATTTCCCCATCCTGTTTCAAAGATATGTATGAAGGTTTTTTTTATCTTGCATGTGTGACATAATGTATGCAGAGTCGGGGAATGATTCTTAGAGGTTAAAGGAACTTATTTGGTAGTTCGTGACGAGTTCTCTATTGCGGATGGCGGCAAACGGCAGCAGGCAGCTGATAGCGAACCAGAGACAGGGACAGGGACAGAGACAGGGACAGGGACAGAGACAGGGACAGGGACAGGGACAGGGACAGAGACAGGGACAGGGGCAGAGACAGAGACAGGGGCAGGGACAGGGACAGGGACAGAGACAGGGACAGGGGCAGAGACAGGGACAGGGACAGAGACAGGGACAGGGGCAGAGACAGGGACAGGGACAGAGACAGGGACAGGGGCAGAGACAGGGACAGGTACAGGGACAGGGACAGAGACAGGGACAGGGGCAGGGGGATTCACCTCATGGACTGAGCTGCTCGAAAGTCGTTTCAACGAAATGGAAATTCAATTCAATTACAATTTTCAATTGAGTTTTATTTATAGAGCACCAAAAACAATACAATTGTCTCATTGTCTCAAATAGTTTAGCTCTTAGGCATAGCATAGCATTTCACAAAGAGCTTCTGGAGTTGTTTTTCCTGCTAGTATATGGTCCCAATCAGGGACGGTGTGTGTGTGTGTGTGTGTGTGTGTGTGTGTGTGTGTGTGTGTGTGTGTGTGTGTGTGTGTGTGTGTGTGTGTGTGTGTGTGTGTGTGTGTCTGTGTGTTTCGCACAGCTTCATGAAGCACAGAACACAGAGAACACATAACACCACACATAGCACACTATTTAGAATAGAACCTCCGAGAGGAGAGGTTGTGCACGTGCGTGTGTGTGTGTGTGTGTGTGTGTGTGTGTGTGTGTGTTTTGCACAGCTTCATGAAGCACAGAACACAGAGAACACAGAACACCACACATAGCACACTATTTAGAATAGAACCTCCGAGGGGAGAGATTGTGCACGTGTGTGTGTGTGTGTGTGTGTGTGTGTGTGTGTGTGTGTGTGTGCGTGTGTGTGTGTGTGTGTGTGTGTGTGTGTGTGTGTGCATTCAAAAACAAAAGAGTAAGACTAAATAGATTATCTCTGAACAAAGCTCAGGCGACCCATCACTAGACACCGTGTTGATACCACAACTGATCTCCCACATGAGTGCATATCTCTCCACATCATCAAAAGGTTCAATTCACCTCAGATAGGAGAGTTACTTGCTCATCTAAAGGATGTGGCCATGACTAGTTCTGTGAATTGAAAAGCAAACACACACACACACACACACACACACACAGAGAAAGAGAGAGAGAGAGTGATGTACCTGCATGATAATTTATCCATCCATGTAGCTAGATTTATGTAGATACATATTCTAGATCCGGTACTATGTAGCTTCATTTTGGTTTGGTTTTAACCCCTGAAAATTGATTAAAGCATAGGGTTGGTTGTAACCACCGAGCCTGATTAAAGTATAGGGTTGGTTGTAACCACCGAGCCCGATTAAAGCATGGGGTTTGGGTTTGACCACCAAGCCCGATTAAAGCATAGGGTTTGGGTTTGACCACCGAGCCTGATTAAAGCATAGAGTTGGTACATGATAGGTGAAAATTCACCCTCAAATTACTTCAGGACTCCGGAGTTGTCAATCAGTATATTTATTCAACAAGAACAATTGCAATCGGGCTCACTCACAGCACAAGGATGAAAGTGAAGCAATTTCACTTACATCGTCTAGGGTTTATATACTTAGATTTATGAAATGCTGACGCCGTACGTATCATAGTCAAAACAAGGTTCTCGTCCGAGCTTCTTGTACTTTCTCAGGGTCGAGAAAACAATCAGTGCGCCAGTTAATCAAAGTTACACACATACACAGGAACACAGAAAAGCCATGTCCCTGTTAAAAGAAAGACATATAAGATAATTATTAAAACAAGGCACTTGATTCATATATTCAAAAGTCATTAACAGTGTTTGGTAATTATCTCCATCAGTACAACACATCCAGGAAGTGTTGAAGCGATCAGAGCTTGTGGTTTTCCTGCGAGCCACACCCACCTACCTGCCGTCATCCCCATAGGTGAGCAGAGACAACCATGTGGAAATAATGAGTCGGGCCTGTTGTTCATACTGAAACATCATAACACCATACTGAAACATAACACCATACTGAAACATTATAACACCATACTGAAACATTATAACACCTTACTGAAATATCATAACACCATACTGAAACATCATAACACCTTACTGAAATATCATAACACTATACTGAAATATCATAACACCATACTGAAACATTATAACACCATACTGAAACATTATAACACCATACTGAAACATCATAACACCATACTGAAACATTATAACACCATACTGAAACATTATAACACCATACTGAAACATTATAACATTATAACATCATACTGAAACATTATAACACCATACTGAAACATTATAACACCATACTGAAACATTATAACACCATACTGAAACATCATAACACCATACTGAAACATCATAACACCATACTGAAACATTATAACACCATACTGAAACATTGCTAAGCTTAGCTTGCTACAACCTCTCCCACTGTCACGGAGAGAACCTAAACATTTTTGTGACTTCCAAATTATGTGCAAATGTATATGCATGTAGTATATTCATGTTTGGACAGAGAGAGAGAGAGAGAGAGACAGAGAGAGAGAGAGAGAAAGAGCATCAGAACATCATAACACCATACTGAAACATCATAACACCATACTGAAACATCATAACACCATACTGAAACATCATAACACCATACTGAAACATTATAACACCATACTGAAACATTATAACACCTTACTGAAATATCATAACACTATACTGAAATATCATAACACCATACTGAAACATTATAACACCATACTGAAACATCATAACACCATACTGAAACATCATAACACCATACTGAAACATCATAACACCATACTGAAACATTATAACACCATACTGAAACATTATAACACCATACTGAAACATCATAACACCATACTGAAACATCATAACACCATACTGAAACATTATAACACCATACTGAAACATTGCTAAGCTTAGCTTGCTACAACCTCTCCCACTGTCACGGAGAGAACCTAAACATTTTTGTGACTTCCAAATTATGTGCAAATGTATATGCATGTAGTATATTCATGTTTGGACAGAGAGAGAGAGAGAGAGATAGAGATAGAGAGAGAGAATGTGGAGGATGGGAACTATGATGAAATCCAGTGAAGCAACTCTTTAAATAACTGGTGAGTGTTCAGTGATTCAGACAATTACTCACCCAGATGTGTGTTTGTGCAATGGTCTTGTGAAACGTCACAATTAGAACGCCAAGAGCCTTGTGCTTCCGACCGGATACTGGGCCATTTCTGGGCGACATCACCTATATACAGTACATACAGTGGGGAAAATAAGTATTTGAACCCCTGCCGATTTCACAAGTTTGGCCACTTGCAAAGAAATGTGTGATCTATAATTGTAATAGTAGGTGTATTTTAACAGTGAGAAACAGAATATCAACAAACAAATCCAGAAAACTGCATTTTATACCATTTATGACTTTGCATTTGATGCAGAAAATAAGTATTTGAACCCCCAAGCAAACAGCAAGAATTCTGGCTCCCAATGACCAGTTATGTGCCCAAGAAGCACACAGATTAGTCCTCATTAGGCCTAACAAGGTACACCTGATCTCAACTGGTGACGTGTATAAAAGAAACCTGTCCAAAGAATCATACTTCACACCTTCACAACCTCACCACCACCGCCATCCCCACTGTATATACAACCCATATAGACATCATTCCTTCTGTACTGATTAAACACTGATGTCTACAACAGTTCAAGCGGTGTTTACTTTCGTGGACAGAATTCCTTCTGTAAATCCCTGACTCACGTAATGTATCAGACCAAAGACCTTTCACGCACACATCACACATTCTGTAATACATCAGTACTGGGAAAAAACAAACAGTCAAAGGCACGTAATGATCATAGTGTAGCACACTGTGTATGTTGTGCCACAGAAGTATAATTACTGGCTTATTTCTAAGGCTGTGATTTCAAGGTACAATTGTTGCATAATGTTAATTTAAAATGAATGAATTGGTCTTGTTCAATCAACAACAACTAGGTGGTGGTGGTGTGTCTGTGTGTGTGTTGTGTGTGAGAGAGAGAGAGAGATAGAGGGAGAGACAGAGAGAGAGGGAGAGAAAGAGAGAGAGAAAGAGAGGGAGAGAGAGAGGGAGAGAGATAGAGGAGAGAGCAAGACAGAGAGTGAGAGAGAGAGGGAGAGAGAGAGAGAGGGAGAGAGATAGAGGAGAGAGCAAGACAGAGAGTGAGAGAGAGAGGGAGAGGGAGAGAGAGAGAAAGAGTGGAGAGACAGAGAGAAAGAGAGAGAGAGAGAGAGAGGGAGAGAGAGAGGAGAGAGCAAGACAGAGAGGGAGAGAGAGAGGGAGAGAGAGAGAGAGAGCAAAAGAGTGGAGAGAGAGAGAGAAAGAGAGAGAGAGAGAGAGAGGGAGAGAGAGAGGAGAGAGCAAGACAGAGAGGGAGAGAGAGAGAAAGAGTAGAGAGAGAGAGTGTGGAGGATGGGAACTATGATGAAATCCAGTTGTATCGATTGCATCAAAAAAGCAACTCTTTAAGTAACTGGTGAGTTTTAAGATTCAGACAATTACTCACCCAGATGTGTGTTTGTGCAATGGTCTTGTGAAACGTCACAATTAGAACGTCAAGAGCCTTGTGCTTCCGACTGGGCTTTGGATACTGGGCCATTTCTGGGCGACATCACCTATATACTGTACCTATATATTTACATTAAAAAAAAAACTGAAAAAAACTAACATTCAATGGCATGAAATGATCATAGTGTAGTACTTTGTGTAATTTGTGCCACAAAAAGTATAATTGCTGGCTTATGATATCTGTAAGAAGGTGACATCCCTCCCCCTTCTGGAAGAAAGCTGGGACAAGGTACATAGGTTGTACCATGTCTGTTTTTGGGCTTTAGCTTGGTTCAGTTTGTGTTTATATGATTTGGGGTTTGAATTACCCTGGTTTACCCTGGTCATACAGTTTAACACTGGGGGGGGGGGACCTTGGTTTAACATTGCTGTGGGGGGGGGGGGGGGGGGGGGGAGATTGGTTAAGCATTAGGGTGGGGGAACTCCATATATCTGCGAGAAAATCAGGAGCAAAGGTCAGAATAACTAAACACCTAAACACAAATAATAGTTATGTGGTGAATGGATATGAAACAAATGGTAAAGAGCAAAGTGCAAGAGGCACAGACTGATCATGACTCACAGGCACAGACTGATTATGTGCCATTTTTAAAGTTTCTTTGAACTGTGATAAAGCGTTCCTGGAATGATTTTCAGTTACTCGAGAAATGATCAGCCCCACTGTTGACCTTCTGACCTTTGGCTGGTGAGAAGCATGGCATGACATCAAAGCAGAAGTAGGGAGTTTTACATTTACACTTAGCAGACGCTTTTATCCAAAGCGACTTACAATGTATACACATTTTACATTTACACTGATGGCACACTGCACATCAGGAGCAATTAGGGGTTCAGTGTGTTGCTCAAGGACACTTCGACAGGGAATTGAACTAGCAACCTTCTGATTACTAAACGACTTCTCTACCACTGTACCACTGTCGCCCCCAGTTTTGGTCGAACTAGTAAAAAGGCAGGCAGACAGGGACACCAACAACAACATGGCAAACACCAACAACAACAGCATGGTTTGGCACTGCTAAAAGCTTGCTAGCATGCCAACTGTTGTGTTTTGGTGATATTGTGTTGATGTGCTGTGAAAGCTTTACTTACATTTTCATGGGTTGTGCCATCCGGTGACCACAGAACTACATAGTGCATAGCCTGAGTTTGGTGTGTTTAGTTGTCCTTCACATGACCACATTAAAATGAATATGAAGATGATACGAAAAATGAATGACCTACAAAAATATACCACAAAAAGTGGTAAATTGCTGCATAGGGTTGCTTTAATATCGCTGCTTTGACAGCTTTCTATGCCAAAACATTTTCAGCTGGTATGGTGATGTCTCTGATCAGGATTGTCAGACTCTCTCGATGTAAACCTGGGGATAATGTCCTGTCATTCGAGAAGCATCAGAGGGGCTGCCCACAAGTTCAGGGCTGATATGAGTCAGTGGCAGCTGTTGTCCAGATGTATGGCTTCTGACTTTCCACTTATAAATGCCTTGGGGAAAACACACATAAAATACCCCTCACATTTTTAATTTCCGTCTGTAGGCCCTTGTCCTCTTATCTCTTATCTCTCATCTCAATGTATCTTTCCTTTCTGCAAGAACATTTTGTTTGTGTTCTGTTCCGGATGTTTCACCCGTATACCATCATGTCTACCATCATCATACCATACCATCACCAGACATTTCCAGTTCCCCGGTTACTGTAACTCAGACTGTGAAGGCCTGTGACCATGCAGAATCCCACGCTACACTGCAGATGTAGTTCACCCAGGCTAGCCCCAGCCCCAGATGGCCTCTCAGTCCTTATTGTTACGTGCACGGCTCAATGCTTGAAACATAAAGGGGAGGCCACGCAGAATTTATAATAATAATATATAAGTTATTTAATATTTATTAATGGTTACAGGTATATATTTATCTAATAATTATAGCAAACGTGTGGTGAATGTCAGTGTTGTGAATAGAAACAAAAGATGTAATGTAAAGTCAGTTAAATGGTAATTCAAAACCAACGATGATGACGACGACGACGACGACGACGACGACGACGACGACGATAATCCAAAACCAACGATAACCAAATCCAATTACTATCCAACGATATCCAAAGCTCTGCCGACTGCCATCTGATCAGGGCTTTCGTAGCCCAGCCAATCAAGGACACACCTGTTTCCAATCACCTGCTGTAAAGACAGAGACAGAACAGGCATGCAAATATCATGGGGCGGGGCCTAGACCCGCCAGGGTCGTAACACTTATGAGCTGGAATCTGTTCAAGGCTTCTTCCTGTTAAAAGGGATTTTTTTATGTGTCACTGTTCTACTAGTCACAAATCTACCTCCTCAATGAATCCAAACCCAAATGCACCTCATCGATGCACAGACCACATCGATCCCAAATGCACACATTAACATAATGCAATCACTGTTTCATCTAAAGGAATATCTCAGAGCAGGGAAATCCATTGCCTCCCAGGCCTTAACCCGCAGCCAGCATTACACGCCTTTTAATAATGGTAAATGGACTGCATTTTTCTACTCATAGAGCACTCAAAGCGCTTTATAGACAAATGCCTCAGACATCTTTCCATTCATACGCCATTTGTATTGGCTGTGGAGCCAACATCATCATGCCCCACAGTGCATTATTGAAAGCGCGTTGAACAAGCGCACAGTGTTTTCAACTGCTTACATGGTTAAGCAAATGCTGAGGGGCCGGCCCCATGCTCACCAAAGGAAGGCAGCTAGGTAAGGGCAGCTAGGTAAAGGCCGCTAGGTGAGGTCAGCTAGGTAAGGTCAGCTAGGTAAAGGTCAGCTAGGTAAGGTCAGCTAGGTAAAGGCTGCTAGGTAAGGGCAGCTAGGTAAGGGCAGCCAGGTAAGGGCAGCTAGGTAAGGTCAGCTAGGTAGGTAAAGGTCAGCTAGGTAAAGGCCGCTAGGTAAGGTCAGCTAGGTAAGGTCAGCTAGGTAAAGGCCGCTAGGTAAGGGCAGCTAGGTAAGGTCAGCTAGGTAAAGGCTGCAAGGTAAGGTCAGCTAGGTAAAGGCTGCTAGGTAAGGTCAGCTAGGTAAGGTCAGCTAGGTAAAGGCAGCTAGGTAAGGGCAGCTAGGTAAGGTCAGCTAGGTAAAGGCTGCTAGGTAAGGGCAGCTAGGTAAGGTCAGCTAGGTTTAGGCCGCTAGGTAAGGGCAGCTAGGTAAGGTCAGCTAGGTTTAGGCCGCTAGGTAAGGGCAGCTAGGTAAGGTCAGCTAGATAAGGTCAGCTAAGTAAGGTCAGCTATTGACCTCTACTCAACAGTTACAGGAAGATATTTGAACTGTATCGGACAGAGCTACCACTCTCATATGTAATAAACATGCAACAATGTTAGTTATGAAGAAAAAATATATTACTTGTTGTAACACTGGAATTTGAATTATTGATCACATTATTGATTGCGCACTGCTCCATAGTGAGTGCCAGGCTCCATCAGCCCCTAATGTAGAGACGTAACACACAACAACATACTTTGGATGCAGTTCCTTCTTTCCTGTCACTGTACCCCCACCCCTCTAATTCTATCTTTCACCATGGCTGGCCTCAGGCAGATGGGTCCCCCTTCTGAGCTGGGCCCCGCTCAAGGTTTCTTCCAGTTAAAGTAACAGTGAATTGGCCCTGACACCTTTGAGGCTTTGGTCTCCTTGGTAGCAATTGCCATGCAACAGTGTGCCACTCACACCCCAGAATACAGACAATTACCTCTGATGGCAATGATGTATAAATTAAATTCACTTAAAGTAACACTATGCAACAATTTTAATTTTGGAGCCTTATTGCTGCTTTAAAAGGGAGTTTTCCCCTTGTCACTGTCACCAGGTGCGGACTGGGGGGAAAAAAATTGGCCCGGGAACAGTGGCGTAACGTAGTTTCATGTTTGTAACCGCCGCCACGCCCCCTCCCCCCGCGCACATATTCTGCCTATAACACTTGAAACTGTGAAATTGTCTTGGTGGATCACTAACCGACGCCGCCACGCCCCCTCCCCCGCGCACATATTCTGCCTTCAGACTATTTAGATTGACGTAAATATGTCTATAGCCCACGCCTACGGGCCCCCAAGACCCACGGGCCCAGGCCCGATCACACCTGCTGCACCCCATATAGTGAGGTGGGCCGGTATTGGACCGGCCCAAACCCTGTCGGCCCACCGGGGATTTTCCCCCGGTATCCCCGATGGCCAGTCCGCCCCTGACTGTCACCCGTGCCTTGGGTTTGAGACTGTTTATTGAGACAATGTTAAGTGCTGCAATATAAATACAATTGACTTGAATTGCTGCTTGATGCTGCTGATGCACCCGGAGACATTTTGAACAGCTGTCATGGACCATGGTCCAGGGGGTTAAAGCACTAACACAGAGCCTATACATCTGGATGACCTGTTGAGGCCACATACTTAAGTACTGCTAGCCAACAGCAATGTCCACAGCATAGTGTATGATTAGCCTAGCTCTCTCTCCTGTGGTTACAGCAGTGGTACACCCACATTTCTTGGTGGGGTTGTTTTATGATCGGAACTGAAATGATTCCCTTTTAGTTTGAGGTTGACGTGTGAGTATCATCTCGCATGCTGTGTTTTTTGCGGACGTGCTGTTTCACTGGTCTTATTTATGTTCCCCGCTGTTTGATTTCAAAGAAAGTGACACGTGCAGAGGGGGCGTGCAGAGAAGACAGATATCTAGAGGAATTAGTCGGTGAAAACCGCACTGGTCAAGAAAGGGAACTGTGTTGCTTTTGTCAAAAAGAAAATGTATACATTATGGTACATATGGAAGTATGAAATGAACTATGAACAGAACATCTGCATACAAGGTCACTCAGCTCAAATAAAACCTTATTTGCTTTCAGCTATATTGGCAGTGTTGCGTCTGAACGCGTTCATTGAACGAAAGTTCATGACCTCGTTCATAATTTTGGTGAACGTGAACTGTGAACGTACTGTATTACTGCCTGATGAACGATACTGTGAACGCGTTCATTCTGGTGTCTGTGAACGGCACGTTCACTCTTTTTAATTTCGTTCAATAAGGTGCCAGATTTCTGGAGACTTCCAGGCGAAAAACACACAGTTAACAGTCCTGTATCCAGGGTTGCCCAACCAGTCAATCGCTGCGTGTGCTTTCTTCTACTGTCTATGCCTGGCAAGTGTGAGAGTGCCGAAGTTGCGTAGAGGCCGAGAGCGGTATTGCAGACAGATAGAGATTTCAATCTGGCAACGGCAGCCACCAGTGTCGCACCGCCACAATTATAGCTCGCAACATATTGAAAAAAAGAACTGAACTAGTTCATCTTTTGGAGCTGTGAACTTAGTTCAACATTTTGAATTATGAACTATGAACTGAACTAGTTCATTTTAAAATTTGTGAACTATGAACTGAACTAGTGCATGTAGAAAGTGAACTTTCCCAACACTGTATATTGGTTCAGGAGATGGAAAGGCCTTAACCAGCTGTTCTGTTTCATGCAGGCTGTTTCTTCCACAAGTTATGAAGCAATTCTGCCTGATCATCTCCAGCCTGTTCCTCTTTCTCACTCAAGTGACTCAAGGGACTGACCAGACCACTTTCACGATCCTTATTGTCACTCCTGTTGGCTCCCAACATGGGGTTCCCCTCATTGTAACACACACACACACATACACACACTCAAACATATGCACTCACTCACACACACACACACACACACACACACACACACACACACACATACACATACATATGCACTCACTCACACACACACACACAGACACAAATGCACTCACTCACACACACAC
>NC_045160.1:25515515-25545515 GCF_900700415.2 Clupea harengus
TTAAAGTCTTACATTTATGAGAAAAAAACTCACATATTCTCTGAGATTAAAGTCTTACATTTATGAGAAAAAAACTCAGATATTCTCTGAGATTAAAGTCTTACATTTACAAGAAAAAAAACTCACAAATTTACAAGCAAAAAACGTAGCCCTTAGCAAGGCTGGATCAACCTCATGGCACTACAGACACCACTGGTAACCAGGAAATGTCAGACGTACATGATGTTAGTGAGGAGGTGCAACAGTATGGAACATGGCTGTCCAACGTACCCGGCCAATAAAAGACTCTGTGGCCTTTATCATGAACTCTTTGGTTATCATGAACATCCAAGACCGTTGAGAAACTGGTTGAAGGTGAATGTTGGCGCTGGATGATGCCATTGGTCATGACGCGGTCTGCGTTCTGACTTTGGCTGATGCCATTGGTCATGGCGGATGCTGCGTTCTGATGGTGGCTGATGCCATTGGTCATGACGCGGTCTGCGTTCTGATGGTGGTTGAGGCCCAAATGGCATCGCTGGATGCCTGCTCGCTGCTGTGATGCTTCTCAGCCCTATCCTGCCCTATCCTCCTATCCCAGCTCAATGAATGTGTTCTTCATCTACAAATGGCCCTAAACACGTTGTCGTATAACACGCAGAGTAATAAGGTAGAGTACTGAAAATGTGAATATGGATCCTCATATTACGGCCGGTGCTGAAGCCTTTAATGTATCCGTTTCATCAACCTGAAACTTCCTTCACATAAATGAAGTGGAAAAAAGAAATGGTATCCCAGAGATGATTCAGCTAGGGTAGAGATAATAGCCAATTACAGTGTCTTTGGCTGGAGTGAGTTTCCCAGGAGTTCTAAAAATCAACCCCCCTCACCATGTCTGGCACTTTCGCTAGATTGGTTGGTTATCTGAGAGAGATGGGGCCGGTAAGACTAAACCAGCCATCACCCAGTAATCCTCCTTTTCTCTCCGGAGACTGGGCCACGCCCTTTGTGAGAAACCTCTAAACAATGGCAGTGGAAAACCGTGTGCTCCTCCCCGTCACCTGCATCACAGCCATGAGTGCACCTCCCCATCACACACACTTCACACCACAACACACACACTACCTCCCCAACACACTTCACGCCACAACACACACACTACCTCCCCAACACACACACTACCTCCCCAACACACACTCCCCAACACACACACACTACCTCCCCAACACTCACTCACACCACAACACACACACTACCTCCCCAACACACACACTTCACTCCCCAACACACACACACTACCTCCCCAACACTCACTCACACCACAACACACACTTCACACCACAACACAAACACACTACCACCCCAACACACACACTACCTCCCCAACACTCACTCACACCACAACACACACTTCACACCACAACACACACCTCACACCACACCACAACACACACACCACACCACAACACACACCTCACACCACAACATACACTTCACACCACAACACACACTTCACACCACAACACAAATTATTGTGATATTAGATATTCACTGCTAAAAATGCTGCCAGCCCTGTCTGATCTGTGTGTGCATGCATGCATGTGGGCATGTGTGTGTAATTGCATTGGTTATGGAGATTTAAATTCAAATTGTTTATTTCTTTCACACAATTAAAATAGATGCTTGGCGCAGCCTCATTTCACATGGGGAGTCGTCAGTGGCGTTTCAATAGCTCAACACTGGATCATTTGTTAGAAGGATTTGCACTTGAAACAAAGGACTGCTGGTCATGATTCGATAGGGTTTATGAGATCCAAGAAATCCAATCCATTTACAGTAAATGTACATGTAAGTATTTGACAGATTTGTGGACAGAATACAGGGAGGACTTTATCAGTATGTTTTATCACTGGAAGGGAAAGGCTTGGTCAAGCCCAAAACCTCTGCCCAGTTTGGTTGAGTTAAGAACTTTGAATGATTCCATTTTTTATTTCCACACCAACGACACACAGGTCATACACAGAAAGGCACATCAGCAATGCAGATGAGAGAAAAAGGACCAACCACGGGAAGCGCGCCGCTTCACGCCACAACACACACACTACCTCCCCAACACACTTCACACCACAACACACACACTACCTCCCCAACACACACACTTCACTCCCCAACACACACACACTACCTCCCCAACACTCACTCACACCACAACACACACTTCACACCACAACACAAACACACTACCACCCCAACACACACACTACCTCCCCAACACTCACTCACACCACAACACACACTTCACAAGCGTAACAGAATCACTAGCAGACACTTACTGACCCGCTAGGAGGAACTGAAAGGGCACCAACATGCACAGTATTCGTTCTGTGTCCATTTAGAAACATACGGAACACCAGGACTACGTGAGAAATCTTGATACTTAATTTTAAAAAAACTCACATGTTTGCATTGCTGTGGATGTTTATACTATTCATGGTTTCCACCCATTTTCATTGACAACATTTCAAAACTTTTCCATGACTTTTCAAGGACCCTTAATGAAATTGCTATGGCCTTTCACGATATAAAAGAACACAAACCGGCATAATTGCATACTACTCCACATGCTGGGCCTAATTATTCAATGAAAATGAAACAACAACCTTTTCTATTCCTTTTCTAATAGGCTAGTTAGCAGAAGTAGTTGTAGCTCAAAACTGGTCCTTCTTGTGAGCACTGGCACCTTATACTGAGCGCTGGTTGGTACCATTAGTGGCGCTCCAGAATCTGTTCCTTAAATGGGCAGTGCCGCCAAAATCCAAAAGCCCCTTTCTGGTTAATGATTAGTCTCAAGGGCTGCTGCTGCCGACATGATCAGTGTTAGTTGATGGCAGCTTTGACTGGTCACGGAACAGACTCTTGTTCCGGAACTTTGACTGGTCACGGAACAGACTCTTGTTCTGGAACCTTGACTGGTCACGGAACAGACTCTGGAACTTTCACTGGTGGCACTCTCCAGAAGTTAGCACAAGGTCACTGACTGATCACAGGAGGCATTGACTGGTCACGGAACAGCCTCTGCAGCTCCCCCTAGTGGTGCCAAAAAGTACAAGGTATAATTAGTAGAAACATTATCCATGGAAGAGTACAATAACATCATTGAATGATTTCATTAGACCTACATACAAAGAAAATTAAATTTCATGGGAACCCTTTACTATAATTGACTATCTCAGGGTGATCTGTCTGTGCAACCAGGAAGAAGCTGCACATTCCTAAAACACATCAGAGTTTGCCTTTATCTATTCTGGGTCAGGGAAATATAAACAGTAAGCCTAAGGTTACTCTTTAAAAAAAGACACCATTGTCTTGCTGGCCAAACAAAACAGGCATTCACCTGAGAAGGAAGCTTACAGAGCTGGTTTGAAAGGCTTCCTGGTGTGCGATGACAAAGGAATAACATATGCGATATTACAGTGATAATAATAGTAATAATAATAATAATACATCACATTTATATAGCGCTTTTCAAAGTTCTCAAAGACGCTTAAGAGCAGCAAGGCAAACATATATGCGATATTACAGTTGTAATGGCAACGAGGCAAAAACCAATCACTCAATACAAATGACCCATGAGGGCGGTGAGAGACACTGGTCACGGGTCACTGGTCACGGGTCACTGGTCACTGGTCATGGGTGACTGGTCACTGGTCAGTATCTTCAGCTCCAAAGTCTTCAGTCTCAGTCTAGTTAGTATGAGAGCATCAGAATCGGACATGGATCTGTCACAGTCCCAGATCTCAGGCAGATTAGTTCCAGGCTCAGTGGGCACATCTGAGTCAGCTTTGATCTGGACACAGTCTCACGGACAACCACTCACTCACAGGTGAATTTGTGTGTGCCACATGCCAGGTGTGAACCATATCTGCTCTCGAGTTTGTTGGCATTGTGGGTACCTTGGCGAGCCCTGTATCAGTGAAGCCCAGTGGGTTTGAGGTGTGAGTTTGACAAAGGGGTGGGAACACTAACCAAGTGGGCCTGTTGATATCACAGTGGGCTGTTGCCAGGAAACCCGGCGCACCATTGTACGCTTGGTTTCACGTTACCAAGAGAGAGTCGTCTGTGTTTTTGCCGTGACAAAAGCGTCTGTGTCTCTGCCGCACTGTCTTAGATGAGAGGCGGTCTTCAAGGTGCGATTACAGCTGACACAGTTCACCTCCTCACTGTCTTGCCTTTGTGCAGAATTCAAAGGAGATGGGACACCTTCCCTGGGTGTATATCTTAATAAGAGAGCATCCATTGAATAAACAGATTCATAAGGTGATACACCTGACATTTATATCCTAAAGGGATCCATGACTTTTAAATGATGGGGGTGATTTAGAGGTATATGAGCCAAAAATGACTTCATACACATTGGACGAAAAGATCTCAATGAGAGCTATTGAGATCCTCGCTGTTGAAACTGCGATTCTGACATACGTGCTTTATTACTTTTAATATTTTACCCTTTGGTTTGGTAGGTTATGTATTTATGTGTTTGTTTGTCAAACATTAATCTGACACCGGGATAAAATGAAAGCACTGGATCATCATTGCTGAGGGCAAGCTTCTTTTTTTTCACCTTAAATATAGAGAGCCTGTCTTGGGCAAATGACACATTGTACTTGCTCACATTAAAATGTATGGCCTACTTGTAGTTAAGTAGATTTCAGAATATATGTAAAATGGATTACATTAAAACTGCTCTGCCGCACATTTGACATTATTTGTCGTTTTGACAAATGACTGCATGTTTTATGTTAATCCATCAGTGGAGTTTTATGTTAATTAATTCATTATTTATTTATTTTTAAATGTATTTCTTTATCTGGCATGCTCTCACTGAGGACCACGCACTTGAATGAACTCCTCAACTGTTGTGCTGGCTTGAGGGGTCGCCATAGTAACACATACATGAAGAGAAGCCCTCTTGGGACTCCTGGGGCTTTGAATGATAATGGAGCCGTTTGAAAGGGAAACATGGAGGGCCTGATCTGGCATGGATATGGCCCACAGTCAGCTGCATTCGAGCAAAGATCCCTCTCTCACATTTAATAGAGTTTCAAGAATCATTTAATCTCTCTATCTATTGATAGATCTATCTAGACATTAATTTGTTCATTTATTTAATTATTTCTTTTAGTTTTTTTTTATATTATTGATTGATTGATTGATTGTTTACTATCTGACCCCCCCAGAACGATCCCCCTCCCCCTTACTACACATTGTCAGTCCACACTCAGCCTCCTCTCAGGACCTATGAGGAGGTCGTCTACGGCAACGGGCCCGGGGTACCCCAGTACAACCAGCCGCACTACATCCCCCAGCATCCCCCTATGATCACCACAGCTGTGACTCAACATCGCATCCGTGAGTTCTTCCTTCTTTTTGTCTCTTTATGTGTCTTTCTCTTACCCACTTTTCTGCTATCGCTTTACATTCAAATATTTATATATGGTGATATATAAAGTGAATAAGTAATATAAAGTGTAATATAAAGTTTGTTTTCAGGTTGAAGAACATAGTGCTGTGTTTTTCTCAATCTGCAGGCAGCCATGAGTGTGTTTTAAAGGGGACTATTGATTCAAATATTTCATTAAAAAAACATATGTTGAACACATCTTTCAAAGTGTTTATACTATAGCTACCACAGCTGTCTCCATAGCTACCACAGCTGTCTCCAAAACAGACTTTTACTAGCCGTGGGGCTTGAGCCTCCAGTGAATGATGAATGTTGCTGTCTTTCCAGCAGTCTATTGTTTTTCTATAAAGGGCAGGACTTCATAAAGCAGTTACATCTATAACACACACACACACACACACACACACACACACACACACAAACACACACACACACACACACACACACAAACATACACACACACACACACACATGGAAACAGGCATGTACACACCAACAAACATACACACACACACACGTCGGAACACCCCGAGACACACACACACACGCGTCCTGCTTTCTATAATACTGTGTTGTGTTTCTGTTCTCTCCAGCGCCCCCCAAGGGTAAAGAGAAGCAGTGCTGCGGCAGGAGTGCACAGTGTTGCAGCGGCTCTGGGGGGGCCGTGTTCCTGCTGGCCCTGCTCGCCGTGGCCATCTGGCTGGGGGGTAGGTCAACATATACACTCAGGGTTCATAGGTCAACATATACACTCAGGGTTCACAGGTCAACATATACACTCAGGGTTCATAGGTCAACATATGCACTCAGGGTTCATAGGTCAACATATACACTCATGGGTTCATAGGTCAACCTATACACTCAGGGTTCATAGGTCAACCTATACACTCAGGGTTCATAGGTCAACATATACACTGAGGGTTCATAGGTCAACATATGCACTCAGGGTTCATAGGTCAACATATACACTCATGGTTCATAGCTCTGCACAGTGACCTCTTGACCTCAGAGAGTCCTTGAGAAGGAATGTTTACTAGAATGTTCTGTAAGGTACGAGAGCAGAGACAGCTGATCTGTCGCTTCACATTGCAGTGTTTTTGTGTGATGTTTTGAGAAATTGAACGTTGTATTTTTTTCTCTTATTTTACACTTTCAGTTGTTGTGTCTTCTGCACTTAAAATGCTTCTGTCTCATCATTTTTCTCTGTCTCTTTCTCTCTATCCCTCATTTTCTCTCTCCCTCTCTCTCCCTCCCTCTCTATCCCTCCCTCCCTCCCTCCCTCTCTCTCTCTCTCCCTCCCTCCCTCTCTCTCTCTCTCTCTCTCTCTCTCTCTCTCTCTCTCTCGCCCGTCTCAGTGCACTTTGGCACGCGGCTGGCGACCATAGCCATCCTCGAGGACCAGGATGTCAGTAAGGGCAACTCGGAGCCCCCAGAGAGCATGGCCACGCCCGACACCTGCTCTAACGTCACCGTCCTGTGTGACGCACGCCGCGACTGCAAGCAGGGCAGCGACGAGACCAACTGTGGTGAGGCAGAACGGCACACACACACACTGACACACACACACTCACACACACTCACATACACACACACACACACACACTGACACACACACACACACACTGACACACAGATACAGTGACACACACATACACACACACACACACACACACACACACACATGCGAGAGACATGGAGACATATACATGTGCAGGCATACAAGCAAACAGGCTGACTCACACTGGCCTATGGTGACTCGGCCTTCATCCTCAGTATGAATGTCCAGGCAACAACAGCTCTGACACACTGAACACAAATGAACAAGGAGAGACCAAACAGAAATACCATGTGATGAATGAAAATGAACTGCACCAAGACAAACAAACAACCACACACACACACACACACACACACACACACACACATAGCCACATACACACACAAACACACATACTTACACATTCATTTTTTATGACACATAATTTTATCACATCCTTGGAAAATAATTGGTTTCCTGTCTCACTCCCTTTTTTCAACTCCTCTTTCTCTTTCTCTTTCTGTCGTCTCTTTTCCTCCTTCTCCCTCTCTCTCTCTCTCTCTCTCTCTCTCTCTTTCTTTCTCGCTCCATCTTCCTTTTTCTGCAATCTCTTTTCCTCCCTCCCTCCCTCCTTCCCTCTTCCAGTGCGGTTTGCGTTAGATGGCAGTTTGCGTGTGAGGACGGCTCAGGATGGCCGCTTCCTCCCGGTCTGCTACCAGGGCTGGGACAGGAGCTTCGCTGACCAGACGTGTGCCCAGCTGGGTTTCAGACGGTGAGGTCTCCCCCTGCTCTCCTCCCCTGTATACATATACAGTATACACACACACACACACACACACACACACACAGACACACACACAAACTGTACAAACCTACATATACATTTCAAATGGTGAGGTCTCCCCCTGGTCTCGTCCACTGACCTTTTAGAGTCATTAAATATTCATATTCATAATATTCTTATCCATAGAGAGAGAGAAATAGACATATATATACAGTAGATATGGATAGATATATACACATACACACAAACACACACACACACACACACACACACATATACACACACACACATACCATACAAACCTACATATACATTTGTGAATTACATATAGATAGATATTTACATGCACACACACACACACACACACACACACACACACACACACACACACACACACACACACACACACACACACACACACACATACACAGATACATAGACAGGACATACATATGTACATTTGTGAATTACATATAGATATATATTTACATGCACACACACACACACACACACACACACACACACAAACACACACACACACACACACACACACATATACACATATACACACACACACATACCATACAAACCTACATATACATTTGTGAATTACATATAGATATATATTTACATGCACACACACACACACACACACACACACACACACACACACACACACACACACACACACACACACACACACACACACACACACACACACACACACACACACACACACACACACATACACAGATACATAGACAGGACATACGTATGTACATATACATACACATACAGACACACACACATGCAGGCACTCACACACATGTACACATACATACTGACACACACACACATGCAGGCACTCACACACATGTACACACACACACATGACACACACACACACATGCAGGCACTCACACACATGTACACATACATACTGACACACACACACACGCAGGCACTCACACACATGTACACATACATACTGACACACACACACATGCAGGCACTCACACACATGTACACATACATACTGACACACACACATGCAGGCACTCACACACATGTACACATACATACTGACACACACACATGCAGGCACTCACACACATGTACACACACACACATGACACACACACACACATGCAGGCACTCACACACATGTACACACACACACATGACACACACACACACATGCAGGCACTCACACACATGTACACACACATACTGACACACACACATGCAGGCACTCACACACATGTACACATACACACATGACACACACACACACATGCAGGCACTCACACACATGTACACATACATACTGACACACACACACATGCAGGCGCTCACACACATGTACACACACATACCGACACACATGCATGCAAGCACGCAGACATATGTGTATTGTGTAAATGCTTGGAGATACTGATGCAAGTTACATACATATACTGCACATCCATTTCCACCTTTGTGTACCTCTATAAATGCAGTCACCTGTGTCTTCTGTTGATGGGATTCAGATGAGACACATGTAGCAATTAAGTGTCCCCCAGTGCCAGCGGCAGGCACGGGTTGTTCAAAGACTCATCTCCGTGGCCTGTTGGGACACAGGTGGTTCAGTATCCATTTCTCTCCCGTGTCTAATATATACAGTATCCTCTGGCAATGTGGGAAATTACCCTGACAGATAGCAGTGTGTCAGTCGTGTGTCTTGAAGTGTCTTTGTCCATGTCAACCCCAGGTCCTACCAGCTCAGTGCACAGGCTGGACAGCAGTCCATTGCGGTATCTCTGACCGGCAAAGACGCCTCACGTCCCCTTCACGGCCTGGTCAACGTCAGGTAAGGTCAGCATGCCACTCACACAGATGGCGCTACTGTAGCGCTAGCATACCACTCACACAGATGGGGCTACTGTAGCGCTAGCATACCACTCCTATAGATGGCGCTACTGTAGCGCTAGCATACCACTCCTACAGATGGGGCTACTGTAGCGCTAGCATGCCACTCACACAGATGGCGCTAGGGTAGCGCTAGCATACCACTCCTACAGATGGGGCTACTGTAGCGCTAGCATGCCACTCACACAGATGGGGCTAGGGTAAAGCTAGCATACCACTCACACAGATGGCGCTACTGTAGCGCTAGCATGCCACTCACACAGATGGGGCTACTGTAGCGCTAGCATGCCACTCCTACAGATGGGGCTACTGTAGCGCTAGCATACCACTCACACAGATGGCGCTAGGGTAGCGCTAGCATGCCACTCACACAGATGGCGCTAGGGTAGAGCTAGCATGCCACTCCTACTCCTAAGTAGATTTGTGTCAGATCAGCGGAAAATTCCAACCCAGTTCTAGCTGGCTGTTATCTGGGTCATTTTGCATATGCAACTGTATCAAGCATGTGTGTAATAAACCTGATTTATTTCTGTTCCTCAGCGCTACCTGCCCAGATGAGAAGGTAGTTTCCCTCCAGTGTGTGAGTAAGTACCCATTATTAATGTGTTCATTTATAGGCTCATTTTGCTGGTTGTCAATATCTGAGAAAAGACGACTGGATACTATTGGGTTTGCATTTTCATTTACAAATACAGGAACTAGGGTGGTATACAGCTATTTCATATCAGTAATTGGGAAAATAATAACTACTGTAAGAACTACTATGTTGTTATATAACAATAATAATTTATTTATTTAAGAACCCGCTTAGTTTCGTGCTATTTATTTATAGTATACTATTTGTCGTAACACTTATTGGCAAAAAGTTACAAGCAACAGCAACAAGTGTATTGTGGTAATGGCTATATTCCTTGTCCTCTGCTCTTCTCTAGATTGTGGTCGGCAGCAGTCTGCCTCCAGGATTATAGGGGGCAGTGTTGCCAAAGTGGGCCAGTGGCCGTGGCAGGTCAGCCTTCACCTCCTGGGATCCCACGTGTGCGGAGGAACTCTGATCTCTCCAGACTTTGTGGTGACAGCGGCCCACTGCTTCCCCAGGTTAGTGATGAGGCCTGTGCTGATTTATGTGTATCTGGTGACCGTGGATCAACTTATGAAAGTAGGGGGCGACAGTGGTACAGGAGGTAGAGAAGTCGTTTAGTAATCAGAAGGTTGCTAGTTCGATTCCCTGTCGAAGCGTCCTTGAGCAAGACACTGAACCCCCTAATTGCTCCTGATGTGCAGTGTGCCATCAGTGTAAATGTAAAATGTGAAATGTGTATACATTGTAAGTCACACATATGTAAGTCGCTTTGGATAAAAGCGTCTGCTAAATGACTAAATGACTAAATGACTAAATGAAAATGATGAACAGCCTCACTCAAAATGGCTGACAAATAATACCAAAAAGGCTGACTGCTGAGAGGCGCACAGCCAGGTTGTAAACAAGATTAATTAACTTTGCCACGAAGCAACAAATTCTGATAAATTCTAAAAGTTAAAGGATGGAGCTAGTTCGAATTGGCTGTAGGACCAGCCATACAAAAGAAAGTGGGAGGAACTAGGTTCCTTTAAAAAAGAATGACCAGCGATTCATACTCTGAGATCATCCATGGACCATCTTCAATTGTGGCCTAGTGACTACAATAAACTTCAGATCTACACATGCAGCCCCTTGACTTGTTTCACTGATTGTGAAATTGCAAGGAAGTGGCTAGTTTTTGCCATGACAGGCCTCAGTCCAATACAGCAGAGAGCAAGCACCTCTGGTGGGGAGCCTCCCCTAATCTGGCACAGAGCTGTTCTATAGTCCTTGGTGCTCTATCACAGACACAGCCTCCTTAGTCTTCTGTCACAGACACAGCCTCCTCTGTCTATCACAGGCACAGCCTCCTCTGTCTATCACAGACACAGCCTCCTTCGTCCTCTATCACAGACACAGCCTCCTCAGTCTTCTGTCATAGACACAGACAGCTTCCTTAGTCCTCTATCACAGACACAGCCTCCTTAGTCCTCTATCCCCACCACAGACAGCCTCCTTAGTCCTCTGTCACAGACACAGCCTCCTCTGTCTATCACAGACACAGCCTCCTCTGTCTATCACAGACACAGCCTCCTTAGTCCTCTACCACAGACACAGCCTCCTTAGTCCTCTATTACAGACACAGCCTCCTCTGTCCTCTATCTTCTATCACAGACACAGCCTCCTTAGTCCTATATTACAGACACAGCCTCCTCTGTCCTCGTTCGTCTGTCACAAACACAGCCTCCTTAGTCCTCTACCAGACACAGCCTCCTTAGTCTATCACAGACACAGCCTCCTTAGTCCACTGTCCTCTATCACAGACATAGCCTCCTTAGTCCACTGTCCTCTATCACAGACACAGCCTCCTTAGCCCACTGTCCTCTGTCACAGACACAGCCTCCGTAGTCCTTAGTCGTCTATCACAGACACAGCCTCCTTAGTCCTCTATCACAGACACAGCCTCCTCAGTTCTCTATCACATACACAGCCTCCTTAGTCCTCTATCACAGACAGCCTCCTTAGTTCACTATCACAGACACAGCCTCCTCTGTCCTCTATCACAGACACAGCCTCCTCTGTCTATCACAGACACAGCCTCCTTAGTCTATCACAGACACAGCCTCCTTAGTCTATCACAGACACAGCCTCCTCTGTCCTCTATCACAGACACAGCCTCCTTAGTCTATCACAGACACAGCCTCCTTAGTCCTCAGTCCTCTATCACAGACGCAGCCTCCTCGGTCCTCACAGACAGTCAGGAGTAATTTGGGATTGTCTGTCTGCACAGGTGGCAGTGTATGGAGAGCTGTAGGGAGTGTGCACCTGGGGCCCATTTCTCTCTTAACCTACTTTCTGAGGGCAACAAGATATGTCATCTGCTTGATGTTTTGTTCAGTGTTATCCTGGTTACAGAAAATGTAGCACTTAAAGCGTAGCACTGCCAAAGCCATGGTCAGGGGCTCATTCCCTGGGAGCACCTCTACTAAAGGTGCTTTGAAGATGCTACTCTAATACATCTACAGACTCCTGAGAAGCACTTAACACTTAGCAGACACTTTCATCCAAAGCAATTTATACTACGGGTGGATACTCTCATCAGTATATGTGTCCAGGAGGTATCACACACCTGACCTTGGTGTTGTTAATGTCTTGCTTTACCAGCTGAGCTACCAAAACACAGAATACCTTTAGAGTAGACCATCTTCCTGGACCACTCTGCGTTCATTTGTTTAGAGCGGATCGTCATAGTAATAGCTTAAAAGAGCTATAAAGAGGTTTCCTTCCTATTTAAAAAAAAAAAAAAAAAAAAAACATTTTTGAAGGCATCAGTATTCCTCTGTTTGCTATGCATCCTGCGGAATCCACGCAGCGAACAGCACCACGTAGTTGAACCCCCCCCCCAAAGGGCCAGATCACATCCAGGCCCTGTTACAATCAGGGCTCTCTGTGCTCAGCAGGCCTCTGATGAGCTGAGTGTTGCGTGTTGACTAATCCAGAGACTGTGTGTGTGTGTGTGTGTGTGTGTGTGTGTGTGTGTGTGTGTGTGTGTGTGTGTGTGTGTTGCGTGTTGACTAATCGCTGCCACAAATATCCCGAGTGCTCGGAGGTGCCCTGATGGGGGGCTGATGATAACCGTGCCTGCAGGCTACTGGTGTCAAACTGGTCCCGGTGCGAGCCAAGGGCATGCAATGTTAGATTTCAGCCCTCCACAACACCAGATGCCTCTCCTCCCACCAGGGAAAGGGGCCATGATTTGCCAGAATGAGCTTTTATTTGAAAGGAGTACATGGACGTAATTGTAATTGTAATTTATTTTTCAAGACAGGGACAGTGCACAATAAAACATTAATCCTATACAACAAGAGAAAATGCATTATGCCAGGTTCTAAGGCATAAGGCAGGCACTGACGGATTCACTCAATAGAGAAAGTGTATTACTACCAGTTCTAGAATGTTCCATCTTTATCATAGGGTTTTAGAGGATCAGTCCCTGAGGTCCATGATCGCTACGATGAAATTTAGTTTGAGGGGACAACATGGAGGTCTGTGCCATCACATCAGAATTATATTGCCTTCAATAGGACAGTAGACGAGCCCAAATCATTAATTAAGACCTTTGTCAGGTTTTTAATGGCACACACGACACACTGGAACACACACGTGCATATATGGAGGCGACCCAGACACACACACACACACACACACACACACGCAGGTAGGCCTGAGGTCGCGGTGAATTTATTTTCTGCTTTTTCCCATCCTGGACCGTCCTCCCTCAAGGACCCCCCAGGAGCAGTGGGCAGCTTGTAGCGCCCGGGGACCAAGTGAAGTGAACTGTCCATCTTTGGTCAGGGATGGACATGTGTTCTGTTATTTTGCATGTTTTTTCTGTTGGGGTCCTTAGTGGAGGAAACCCCTTGTGAACACGGGGAGAACATGCAAACTCCACACAGAAAGGCCAGGAAGGTTAACCTACCCACTTAGTTTGATTGAGTGCTCTTTCATGCTCTACTCTTCTACAGTTCTAACCCATCCTACAAGGAGGCCAAGAACTGGCGTGTGTACGGAGGGGCCGTGTCCCAGACAAAGCTCCCTACCCCCTTCACGGTGAAGAAGATCATTCTGCACGAAAGCTACAGCCAGCAAACTAACGACTACGACATCGCCCTGCTGAAACTGTCAGCACCTGTGGAGTTCAACAGTGAGTCTACCCTCCACAAGCACACAGCTATAGCTAGCATGCTAAGCTTATCTAACTAGCCCAACAGTGAATCTCCCCTCCACAAGTACACAGATATAGCTAGCATGCTAAGCTTCTCTAACTAGCCCAACAGTGAATCTACCCTCCACAAACACACAGATATAGCTAATATGCTAAGCTTATCTAACTAGCCCAACAGTGAATCTACCCTCCACAAACACACAGATATAGCTAGCATGCTAAACTTATCTAACTTGCCCAGCAGTGTGTCTACCCTCCACAAGCCCACAGCTATAGCTAAACTTACTTTAGCCTGAGCCATAAACATAACTGTTTTCTTTGTTTTGACATGTTGTCAGAAATGCATCCATATATTTTCAAAAAAGCACCTATGCCTCTCCACTGTCTGTATGCTTGACTGGATAAAAGCTGCACAGCTCATGCCACAGAGATTGCTATTCAGTTTCACACAACCTTTGCAATTTGCAATTTCCTGTAAAAAAATGTAATTTCAAAAGAAATGCCTTGCCTGTGTGCAATATAAATATAACCCTGATTTTGGCTGCATATTCCATGTCAACAATGTGTGATAAATACAAATAGGCTACAATATTATAGCAGTGGAAATACTACTGCAGACTCCCAAGCCCACAATAATAGAATAATAGAATGGTCGGCCCTATCATTTCACCAGCAGCCAAGATGATGTGTCACTGAAAATCACAGAAAATTATGACAGTTAGCTAGTGTGTCACTGACTCTCACACAAAAAAAACATGTCACACCAGCGCTTCCTCAAAAGAATCACACGGATTTGGGGATGAAGCATTTCATCAATGATAAGATGGAAGTTGATGGGCTTGTCAATTGTGCTAAACTGAAAAAAGCAAAGAGAAATAATCAGGGAATCATTCTCTCCCATTAGAGAGAGAGGATAGTCAGTCAGACAGACAGACAGACAGACAGACAGACAGACAGACAGACAGACAGACAGACAGACAGACATCTTAAATGCTGGCATTTTGCCAACAGCCTTCATGAGCCTCTGTTGAGTGGTTAGCTCTCATCTGCTGCCTTGATTGATCAAGGTGATTGATTGTGATGGTTTGCATTTGTATTTGTCTTTGTTTGTGTGTGTCCGTGTGGGTGTGTGCGCATGTGTCTCTGTGTATGTGTGTGTGTCAGTGTGTGTGTGTACACATGCCCACACGTATCTGCAATCAAAAGAGTGTATCTAATGATTTGTCCGCCTGTTTGATTAGGTGCTGTCCAGCCAGCCTGTCTGCCTGCCTTTGATCAGTCCTTCAGTCATGGAGACCAATGCTGGACCTCAGGCTTCGGAACTACAGAAGAGGGGGCAGGTAATAAAGTGGTACCCACATCTCGAAACCGCTCTTTACTACCAGTATCTTGTCTTCTTGTCTTCACTTGAACAATGAGAGATTGAATTTGAATCTCAACCAACCATCTGTAAAGTCTCTGCAGACTAACCCTAGGCGGCTATCCAAATAAAGTGGTACCCACATTTCTTTATTTACTCCATTCATCTCGTCATACTTCCAGTATCTTGCCTTCTTCTTGTCTTCACCGACAGTGTAGCTGATTGGCCCAGTTGGTGAACGTCACCTGACTAAAACTCTCTCGTTCCAGCGCCTCTCCCTCAGGCTGCTCTGCTGTTTGAGATCCTAAGTGTGTTTCAGGTCAAGGACACAAGCAGCTTGGGTTTCAGGAACCAGCTAACTGCCCTAAGGAGAAAAAAAAAACATTTACCGCAACATTTAATTTGATATACTTAGCAGACACATTTACTTAATTTGGTTTCATGGAGTCTGAAAGGTCTGCACTGAGTGGCTGCACTCTGGGTAATGTAGTCATGAAATGTTGACCTGTTTAGCTACCTGACCATAAGGCCATGCACAGAAATTGTTTTGGTTATCTACATTTATTCATTTATCAGATGCCTCTAGCCAAAGAGGCTTCTGATACTGTGCAGATATGCATTTTCATCTGTGTGTGACTGTGACGGAGTGCTGTCACTACAGATTGGTATGTGCGCTGACTGCCATGCCATCAAGCCTAGCTCTTTGGCATTGCAGTCAGGGTGCAGTTTTGGTTTCGGGTGGGGTGACTGCTCTCTCCCTTCTCTGGAGTGGTCTTGGGGTCACCTTTCTTATGACCCTTGGAGTTATTAGCACCTCGCCCTACCGGCTGAGCTGCACGGGTAGCTTAGTCTGAGAGCAGAAGAGAGTAGAACAGAGGTGCATATCTGTAGAGCCTGTTTGGAACCTGTTTGGGTTCTACATACAACCCTCTATATGCTGAAACCCTTCATGTTGAGCATATCAGTAGGGTGAATGGTTCTAGAAACCCAAAGGGTTTTATGTCAATAGGGAGAAAAGAAAGGGCCTGTTTGAGCTGATATGATGTTTGTGCTGCAGCCTGTCCCTGCAGAGAGTAGTTCCCATGACCTGATGGAGGTGGTAGTGGGAGATACCCTTTCAAAAAACTTGTAAGGGCGTAATAACTAGTTTGTGAAAGACCCAGAGAAACACAAATATCCGACGAGGCAAAATCCTGGACGCTTTTGGAATCCCTGCCGGACGCGTTTTTTTTAGGTCTCAAAAAGAGGACATGTCCGGGTAAAAGAGGACGTCTGGTCACCCTAGTTTTATGTCAATAGGGACACAAAAAAGGGCTTGTTTGAGCTGATATGATTTTTGTGCTGCACCCTGTCCCTGTAGAGAGTAGTTCCCCTGACCTGATGGAGGTGGTGGTGGACATCATCGACCCACGCGTCTGCAACAGCAGCAAGGTGTACAGGGGCAGGATCAGCAGGAACATGGTCTGTGCCGGAGACCTGGATGGAGGAAGAGACTCATGTCAGGTGGGTGGGCATCAACCAATCACATAGGTTCAGGAAGTGGTTCCCCTCAGACACAGCATGGGGCGGGAGGACGAGGGGTTCTGAAAAGAGGTTTGCTTGATGTGGTGTTTGATGGTACGCAATGGTTTCACTGTAGCTGAGTCTAAAAAATTGCTACAAAATACATAATCAATATGCATGCATGAACAGAACTCTACATGCGCTCGCTCAGGGCCACAAGCACACCACACATACGCAAAGCATGTGTTAAACAACTGAAGCTTTACACCTACCAGAGGGGAACATAGAGCAAAACACCACAGAGTCAACATCACTCGTTCATACTGATATATCCTCTTAGGATTTGACACTGGTTCAGCAGAAAAGGCACTTGCATGGCAACCAAAAGGTCCTGTTCCCTCCTTCAGGTGTAGCCCTACTATAGAGAAAATAGAAAAGCAGTTAATTTAACCTCTAGGACATGAGTTCAAAGCAACTGAGTGTCTTCCCTTCAACCACATCTCAAACTGGTCGGTGGTCTTTCTCCCAGGGGGACAGTGGAGGACCACTGGTCTGCAAGGACAGTGACCAGCGCTGGTATGTGGTGGGAGTGACCAGCTGGGGTGCGGGCTGTGGCAGGAGGAACAAGCCAGGGGTCTACAGCAGCGTGTCCAGCATGCTTCCCTGGATCTACAGCAAGATGCAGGTGGGAAGCGTGTGAGTGTGTGCGTGTGTGCGTGTGTGTGTGTGTGTGTGCGCGCGTGTGTGTGTGTGTGTGTGTGTGTGTGTGTGTGGGTGTGTGTGTGCGTGGGGTTGTGTGTGTGTCTTACAAAAATGCATTGAGCGCTCGAGAACTGCTAGTCCACAAGAGATACAGTAATAGTAATGTTATTTTGAGTGTGTGAGAAAGCCTGAGTGAGTCTTAGAAGAGTGAGATGCAGAGTTGCAAACCATCTGTTAGTCATGTGTGTCTACTGAGATGGAAGCCATAGTGCCTACCTTACATGCATATTTATTCACTTAACAGACTTACATTTATTCACTTAACAGACTTACATTAACTCTCTTAACAGACTTACATTAACTCTCTTAACAGACTCACATTAACTCTCTTAACAGACTTAAATGTATTCACTTAACAGACCTGAATTTATTCACTGAGTTGACTTACATTTACTTACATTGACTTTTTTTGGTTAAGGTGATGTTGTGTGAACAATGAGAGATTGAATTTTAATCTCAACCAACCATCTGTAAAGTCTCTGCAGACTAACCCTAGGCGGGCTATCCAAATAAAGTGGTACCCACATTTCTTTATTTACTCCATTCATCTCGTCATACTTCCAGTATCTTGCCTTCTTGTCTTCACCGACAGTGTAGCTGATTGGCCCAGTTGGTGAACGTCACCTGACTAAAACTCTCTCGTTCCATTGCCTCTCCCTCAGGCTGCTCTGCTGTTTGAGATCCTAAGTGTGTTTCAGGTCAAGGACACAAGCAGCTTGGGTTTCAGTAACCAGCTAACTGCCCTAAGGAGGGAGTTCATGGCTCCTGACCTAGATCTCAACCTCTCTCTCCCTCTCTCCCTCCCTCTCTCTCTCTCTCTCAACCTCCCTCTCTCTCTCTCTCTCTCTCTCTCTCTCTGTCTCTGTCTCTCACTCTCTCTCTCTGCCCCTAGCTATCTCTCTCATCTTGCTTTTCTCCATGATACGTCAACGTATACTTTTTCTCTGTACTCTTTTTTTTAAGCACACACTACAATATCATGGAGATCAATGGTGTAAACTAGTGCTGTCAGTTAAACGCGTTATTAACGGCGTTAACGCAAACCCATTTTAACGGCGTACATTTTTTTATCGCACGATTAACGCACATTTTTTTTACATTTTTTTAGATTAACATTCTTTTTGGCCTCGCAAACTGTGTAGTAGGCTAACGTTACGGTTTGAGTGAATGGTGAGCGCGATACGGCGAAATGGATGATAAAAAGCATCTGAATGGAAAGTTTACTTTTAAAAGTTGTGTTGTGCAAAAGAAGCGAGCTTCACTGTTGTCTGAAAATGTCAACAGGCAGCTGGCTGAAAGCAAAGAAGTAGTAGGCTTACCTTTTATTGGTAACCTAACTGTTACGGTTCATTGTTTCTGAAATAAGAGGCCTGACTGCTATGTTCACAGGAAACTTGAAAAAAATAAAATATTAAGCCATGGTTTAACTGCACTATAGGCTGAGTCCTTGTTTACCTGAAATGTGCACTTTATAATTTTATTTTGTACCGCCCTGTTTGGCAATGTTGGTTTTCAATAATATAAAACATTTGCATAAAGCAAGTCAATACACTTTTCCATGTTGATAAGGGCATTAAAATAAAAATAAAATGATGGAAAAAATAAATAAATGAAGGGACATTTAGAATAGATCAAAATTTGTGATTAATCGCGATTCATTTTGAGTTAACTATGACATAAATGCGATTAATCGCGATTAAATATTTGAATCGTTTGACAACACTAGTGTAAACCCTTCATGACTACTAGTACTTTGCTGTAGCTGTGGACCCAAAGAAACGACTTGTCTTTTTTTACTTTGACATTGACCTTGACCTTGACATTGACCTTGACATTGACTTTGACTTTGCCACCGAAGGGTAAGCTAGTTTGACAGGAACGGACTGTTTTATGGACATGTGAAACAACCTGGCCCAGACGCGTTATTAATACACCATATGAAAAACGATAGCCTGTGATTGGATATTATATTGTATGGCCAATACATGAACACTCTATCATGACTCTCATTACAGGCAACCAGCGATAGTAAAACAAGACTTTCATCTTATGAAATGAGACACGAGACAGTGTCATTGTCCTTGTAGGATTGTTCAGATGATCTGATTTAGCAAGTTCCAAGGATTTACCGCAATTGTAATTATGGGTTGCAATTTTCTCTTAATACTGCAAAAAATAAAGGTCATGGAATTTCTGCATCATTTGTGATTGATTTTAATTAACTAATCAATTTTTGAGAGTTCCCATGCATTCCCAAAGCAAAATCAGTGGCTTTTGACCGCAATAATCACAACAAACCCCTGCAAGATCCTGGTCGGACTGTATTGTTATCATACTCTCTAGATGTGTGCACCAGGGTGACAGTCTGTAGTGTGTTTTGTACTGTTTACAACCTCTCAGGATTGATAGTGCAGACGGTTAATGAGAGTATAACACATAGGTTTCCTCAGCACTGTCATCCCATCGTCTTATCATCGCAATGTCATCTCGTATAATGATATCTATGAGAGTGTATGTAGAACTGCTAAGAGACTAAGACCACACAACATAGCACTTTATTGTCTCATCATTGCATTGTTATTCGTACTGTATTGGTGCATGCATCAGGGTGACCACTACACTACACTGTAGCAACAGCTAACCATTGTCTCATTTCTCTCTCTCTCTCTCTCTCTCTCTCTCTCTCTCTCTCTCTCTCTCTGTCTGTCTCTCTCTCTCTCTCTCTCTCTCTTTCTCTACCTACAGCAAGAGAAACCCTAAGCCCTTCCCCAGCACGGACACCTCCATTGACCTATGACCCTCTCGAACTAGAGGGGAGACTGTTGATGGACAGACGCCGAGACAAGTGCAAGTCACTAAGGGAACACCAATCAGAGACATTAATGCACTTTAAGATGAGCTGCCCTCACTTTCATGCCCTTTCCCTCTCCCACTTTCCCGCCTAGACAAATCTACACTTCTATGTCGCGCTACATCACACAAATGCCATTCTGATGAAGGATATACAGTGGGGAGCGATGTGTATCTCATTTGCCAGATTTGAATTATTTGTATTGCCTTGGGTTATAGGAAGCCTCTCTTAGACTCCCTCAGCCTAGTGCTGCTAGACTCCATCTTATCTCCATTATTAGTCTGGAAACTTCCTGTTGAGAAGAGCTCAGCCTGCTGGATTGCTGCCGTGCCAATCCGCAAGATACGATTGGGAACGGTTGATCCAATCCCTGACAGTAACCTTTTAAACGCTGCTCATATTCAACTCCCTCAACTGCAATGATCCCCTTATAAAGGATGGCCAGACCACAATGATGAGATGGAAATTTGAGGTTTTGAAAAAGCGCCGCTCACCTAAAAAGCCTTCCTCTCGATGCAAATCAGGCTTTTGTCCCTCATGATAGACATTTTTTTTTTTTTTGCCTGTTTATTTTCACTGGACCAGGTGACGGTGGCGGTCCTGTGCGGATCCACATCTCGTCAGGGACAGCTGCTCCCTGACTGCTAAGACTGTCAGATCAAAGTTGGCCCAGGATATATAATAATAATAATAATCATCATCATCATCATAATACATCACATTTATGTAGCGCTTTTCAAAATTCTCAAAGACGTCAAACATCTTTTGTCACACACATAAATCTGCCATTTGTAAAGTACTGTGCACCACGCCTGACTGGGTTTGTGTCCCGCACCACCAGTGCACTTACTCTGAGTGAGTGTGTGGTCAATGAAGGATGCAGACATACAGTTAAAGGGTTAGCTTGTAATCTTCCAGTGCTCAAAGCTATTGTCTGCAAAGCAATCAGTTTATTTTTATCTTCAGGCCAGTGAAGTAACTGCATGGGAGTGGGGGATATTTGTCAAGGTTTTTTATTTTGTGTTTGTATGTACGGTATAAATGAAGGATCCGTGCAATTTGAATTATAATTACCAATGATGTAATGAAAGGACAATGAGGGTATCTCTCTCTCACACACTCACACACACACACACGCATGCACACACACACACACGCACATACACACACACACTTGCATGCACACACAAACACACAGACACACACACACGCACACACACCCGCCAACACACACACACACACACACACACACTCATGAACACACACACACACACACACATGCATGTATACACACGCACATGCACACAGGTACCCATATTCCTCTCCTCCTCTCTTTAAGGTCTAGGGTTAATCCTACCCTGTCAATGTTGTCTAAATGATGTGTAACAGTGCCCCAGTGAAATGGGCCATGGAAGTTTACAAAAATACCACAACTGATTTACTTCTTATCAACTATTTGATATCTTTACATATGCCAATAAAATGTCTTCCCTGGAAACATTTCCTTCCTTTAACTTCCAGCTCATTGGCTATTAGTGAGAAGTCCAAGATATCTGTAGCCATGGGTGATATTTCTTGAGAAAGACGTTCACCTGTGAAAAACCAACAGACTCCTGTCTGTCAGTCAGTCAGATTGTGTCAGACGGCATTACGGAGGTGCCGGGGAGACGCGAAGGTGGGCGCGGTGAGCAGAAGCTGGATAGCTAGTTCGATAACAGCGGCTGAGAACGTGTTGGAGACAGAAAGTAGAAAGCGCTAATTAACTCGGAGACAGTGAGCGCCTTTGGAAACAGTCAGCGCCTTTGGAAACAGTCAGCTTCGCCAGGGATTACGTGAGAGTCGGTTATTTTTGTTCTCTCTTCACTCGCTCCGTTTGTTTTGAGTAAAAGGGCAAAACAAATCAGGTCCAAGCCTTAGACGGGCGTGGAGCTCATGTGAGCAATAGAAAGACAGATATTAATAGGAACCAAGTCTTCACAGACAGGGGCACGTATTTGTCAACGGTGCTGACCGAACAAGTGCCCTAACCAACTCTAACAACGGAGAAAAAAAGGTAATGTGGCAAGTTTTTTGCATTTTCACTAATTATGGTTTCTGGACGTATAGTCAGCCTATACAGCCATGAAGGCTTCAAAAATCATGTCCCTCAACATGTGGAGATTTTGGAAGACGGTGAGTGAAGATGAATCGTTTTTATTGTCTGGATGTAGGATATGAGCTGTCGCCTAATTCGTCGACGTCTGTTGACAAACTTAAAGGAGAGAACAGGGTTGTTTAACCATTTTTCAGTATGGAATGGAATTTTAATTTGCATAGGTTGATAAGAAGTCGTATGAAACTTACTTACTTGCATGCATCCTTGCTGATATGAAATTAAGTTTAATTTCTTTCTGATAAAGGATTGCTAAATATGTGCCCTCAACCAATACCATTTTACTAGGACAAATTGCATCACAACGCATAAACACCGTTGCAACTCTACAAATGAAAATAATGGGCATTGTGCACCCTTGCATAATATGGTTAAAGTGTGAGGGGCGTAGGCTACATAGCCTATGTTGTTTGTGTGTGGCGTAGCAAGCATCTGAACCGTTGGGAGGGTGTGTCCCATATGTATTGATGTATTGTCAACTAAAGCCATTAAGAGAAGACGTGATGAGCCACTGAGGAAAAAAAAACATTTTGGGAATGAAATTGGTTAAGACAAGTGAATATCACGACTGAGAAAAAGAATATTAAATGCAACTAGTAGGTGACATAAGATCCTTTTCGACATAGCACAAGACCCATAGTGAAGAGCACATTTGACACGATCACCGCCATGAGGACTGCCCTGTTCATAACATGGCAATTGACTTGCCGAGAAAATCCACAGGTAGTCGATAAGGGAGTTCTTGGTCGAAGCGCCGCGCCTGAACTAAAGCTTCGTGTGTGGCTTCATGAAAGCAGTCCTTCCCCGCAACAGGTCTTGATTTATGTATTTGAAAAGAGGGGATATTGTTTGCCGCATATCAAGGATTCAGCCTATAATTTCAATGACAATATTGAATGTTGCTGAAAGATTTCTGCGATATTCATTAGCATTTTATTTCTTTTCCCTCCTCAAATCATTATTTTATTGTACTCTGTATTCGACAGCATCCTATATCGTTTGTATTTACTCCCGCTGTATACGTGCACGCAAAACCGCCGTCGGCATTTTGGTACTTCCAATAGTAATCACCTGACGGAGACAGTTGCCATAGCGATATGTCGACACCAAGGGAGGGGACACGTCTGCCAACGCTCAGCTGAAAGCTTTGTTGTCATGGATACTTACTGTCATTGTACGGTGACAGGATGCAAGAATGGAAGCCACAGACCCTTTCACTGCCCCAGTTTTCCTTTGAAACCCGTATAGACTCTAGTCTTTCATATTTATGCAGCTCATTCGTGTATTTCCTAAGTGAGCATAAATGACACAGTCGGTGAGGACACTGGGGATTTGTTCCATGTAGATTATGAACTGTGTGATCAGACTCCTGAAAGCCTGATTAATGCTGCTGACACATGTTGAGCCCAATCCTGTGTTCTAGTCTGACCATTGACAAGCCCCGTGTGGCAAGAGGCATGGTGGCGGTTGGGAGATAACATTCTGGCTGAACGAACAACATTAACGTAAGATGGACAGACTCATGAGGACAAGTGACATTCACCTGAGTTCAGCGACGTCTCTTAGGCATACTGACACTCTTGGCAGTGTCTGTGTACCTGTGTACCCACTCTTTCTCTCCTGTGTGCGCCCCAAGACCGGTTCATTGATGAATTATGAATGAGCTGGGGAGGGGAGGGGACGCACAGACAAACTTGTCTGGGAAAAGCTGTTTTGTTTTTGTGGTTTGTCTTTTCCGGTGTAGCCTGAGGATAAGTGTTCTTGAAATCTAAGAGACAGAATAACTAATGAAACACACCCAATAATCCAACATGCACCAGCCAGAACACACACACACACACACACACACACATACACACACACACACACACAGGCACACATACGCACATATATGCATGCTTACACAGACAGACACACACACACAGACACAGAAACACATAAGCACACACACATTAATGCATTCTCACACACACACACACACACACACACAGAGAGAAAGAAATACAGGCATACAGATTGCAAACAGTACCATCTCTCATGGCTGGCAACCTCCACATTTAAATACATGCACACACACACACATATGCACACATTCACACACACACACACACACACACACACACACACACACACTCACACACAGAGAGATAGTGACCACACCAGTGAATGATGGAGTGATAGTGACCACACCAGTGGAATGATGGAGAGATACAGTGAATGTGTGAATGATGGAGAGATAGTGACCACACCAGTGAATGATGGAGTGATAGTGACCACACCAGTGAATGATGGAGAGATAGTGACCACACCAGTGAATGAGTGCATGATGGAGAGATAGTGACCACACCAGTGAATGTGTGAATGATGGAGAGATACAGTGAATGAATGATGGAGAGATAGTGACTACACCAGTGAATGTGTGAATGATGGAGAGATACAGTGAATGAATGATGGAGAGATAGTGACCACACCTGTGAATGTGTGCATGATGGAGAGATAGTGAAACACTGTCCCACTTCTACCCCTACAATAATGTGTGTTAAACAACACACCAAAATACAGTTTGTGTGTGTGTGAAAGCAATGCCAGCGAGCTGTCCACCACATTCTCATCAGGCCATAGGAGCACATTCTACAGACAGGTACACAGCCGTGCTCTTATCACTGCAGTAGGATTATTTTGATTAATTTACATCTGTGCATGGGGTGTCTCACACACAGACACACCCACACACACACACGGCCTCCTGTGAAGTGAGTTCCGGGTATCATGTGTTGAAGTCCAATTTTATTAGAGTTTGTGTACCTGACAGTAATATAATTTATCTCAGGTTGTTTAAAAACCAATAATTCATAAATCTCTGAGTTACGCAGGCTGCATTCACACCAATTTTGCCTTTCTTAATTTAATCTTTAAATCTTTAATTTAGCCTTCACTCCGAGAGCCCCTCATGACCGGAGCCTAATTCCATACCTGTGTCAACATACTTGGGCAATAAAGCTGAACGTGGGGCCCAATTCTAGTGAAGAGACAGGGCAGAGAAGGTCACGGCAGATCATTACGGAAAAAATCGGACTGGAGTCGATGCTGCTTCACAAGTCTGTTTTCATGTTATTCTAGGAAAATGTCAAGTTGATGTCTGAACTAAGTACCGGTCGTGAGAATTCCACGGCTCCCCCCGCTTATGTTGTTTGTCCGAGCCAACTCATGGTCTTATCACGGAGAAACGCCACTCCCTCACTGAGCCTGTGTGTGCTGACTATCTCGACAGGTGAAGCTGAAACTGACTAAATGTCAGCTCCACGTTTTCGGACGATTTATTTGTTTCCTGCATCATCTCTGTAATGAGTTTTTATGTTTACTGTGATTATGCGCAGAGCGTTCCTCTCTTCCTCATCCTCCTCTTCCTCCCTCTTCTTCCCAGTTGAGCCTTGGGCTGGCTACTGGCCTGATTCTTCGACCTAACAATGCTGTTAGAAGGAGCGTGCTGATCACTATCAAATTAATGGAGGTTCCTGGGGGAGAGGGGATAAAAACTTTCTTTATATATTTCTATCATATTATATTATTCACTATGCACAAAAACGCTTTCAATGTTTGAAAATTTACGAGGACATGGAAAATATGCGCAACAAATGCAAACACTGCTGTAATCTGCACTGGGTACTGGCTGCTGGCCTCAGCTTACTCTGCATGTTGAGCGTGGATGCCTCCGTTGTTTTGATTTGATTTCCCTCCGTCTCTCCAGAATGCCTGCAGTGGAGAGGCCAGTTGGAGATTATGACTCCGGCACAGAGAAAGATACTCAGCCGGCTGTTCAAAAAGAACAGGCATGCAGCTCACACCATCTAGGCTTTGCCGAGATTGAAATATGGCAGTTTGGTGGACCAAACATAACATTCTTTCCAAAACCACACTAATGATGTAATCCTAAAGACACAAGATAAAGACGCCATCAGCATCACAATGATACGCCTGTAATTCTATTTTGAATTTCCTGTCAATTTCTCAAATGCATTTGCTTTTCCTGTTTTTCTATTAAGCATCTGTTTTGGTAGACTGGAACCAGGTAGAACCAGGTAGAACCAGGTAGAACCAGGAACAAGTTCTGCAGATCCTCTGTGCCATGTTTTGCAACACCTTTCCCCAGTTCAAGTTTAAGACTTCACCCGTGATAAAGCAGAAAAAACTCAGATACTTGCACACCCTGATTAGCAGTGATGGTATTCTGGGAAAGAAAGCTGCAGTTGTGACGTCATTTAAATGCAATCAGTGAACCTCAGCATCAACATGCATAGACTGAGCAGGATGCCTGCCATGGCAGAGTAGCAGTCAAATCAGTCAGAATAAAATAGATGTATAATAATAATAATAAAATCAGAATAAAATAGATATATAATAATAATTAAAAATAATAAAATAAAAATGGCTACAGCAAAATAAAACAAGTTGTTTTCCGGAAGAGTAAATGTACAGCCAAGTTGACTATATTTCTAAATAAAAAGATTTAAAGTGATACATTATTTTCATTTTTTGATACTGCTTATTAAGTCAAAATTAAAATATCTGATTTAAAGTGATACATTATTTTATTATTTCACACTGCTAATTAAGTAAAAATTATTACATTGAATTTAAAGTGATTCATTATATTCATTATTGGACAGTGCTATTATTTCTGGGCTCTGGGCTATTATTTCTGGCCTCTGGATTATAATATTTATTGTTATGTTCAATAGATGCTCGCATGTTTTGCACAATAGCAGGTTGAACACATTTGCAATAACACAAATAATTTATAAAATATCTCATGTGTTTTACTCCATTACTCTATGTGTGTTGTTTGATTATTATCTTGGATAATAAAACAGAAACAACAGCTCTGTGAAATCCATGTCATTTTACCCTAGGGGTGTACAGTTCTTCACACACACACATACACACACACACTGACACACACACTCTCACACACTCACACACACACACACACACACTCACACACACACACACACTTGCAGACACACTCGCACACACACACGCACTCACACACACACACACACATGCACACATACACACACACTCACACACAGGCACTCACACACACACACGCACTTATACACACAGACGCATGCATTAACCCAGGCTCATTTGACCAGCGCGAGTGACAGGCTGATAAGAAAGGAGACGGACGGCGCGGACGCAAATGGCGCCACTCAAGACAACGTAGGCTGCCGCCGCCGTGCCAGGAGCTGAGCCCAGAGAGCACACAGAAACACGGGGGCCGGGAATACACACGTCACCCCACACTGCGGGGAGATAGGAGGGGGCGGGTAGGGGGGGCAATGGAATTACTGATGACCTGTGGCAGTGTGTGTGTGGGGGGGGGGGCACCTGGCCATCTGTTCTCTTTGTGTATGTGTTCCACCCTCAAGGAGTAGTGTGTGTGTGTGTGTGTGTGAGGGGGGGGCAGACAGGGTCATCCATGGCATTTAGCCTCTGCTCTGATGGTCTGTCTAACTGACGGACTGTCTGACTGCTCTCCTCTCCAGACTCCATTATGGCTGGATAGAGGGGATTAGATTTCCCAGAAGTGCCTCTCACTCTCTCTCTCTCTCTCCCTCTATCATGGTCTCTCTCTCCCTCTATCATGGTATCCCTCTCTCTCTCCCTCTATCATGGTCTCTCTCTCTCTCTCCCTCTATCATGGTATCCCTCTCTCTCTCCCTCTATCATGGTCTCTCTCTCTCTCTCCCTCTATCATGGTATCTCTCTCTCTCCCTCTATCATGGTCTCTCTCTCTCTCTCCCTCTATCATGGTATCCCTCTCTCTCTCCCTCTATCATGGTATCTCTCTCTCTCTCCCTCTATCATGGTATCCCTCTCTCTCTCCCTCTATCATGGTCTCTCTCTCTCTCTCCCTCTATCATGGTCTCTCTCTCTCTCTCCCTCTATCATGGTATCTCTCTCTCTCTCCCTCTATCATGGTATCTCTCTCTCTCTCCTCTTATATAGAGAGATAGAGAGAGGGTCACTTATATACAGAGATAGAGAGAGGGTCACTTATATACAGAGATAGAGAGAGGGTCACTTATATACAGAGATCGAGAGAGGGGCAGTTACATAGAGAGAGGGGCACTTATATAGAGAGATAGAGAGAGGGTAATTTTCACATGTTTTCCACATTCATCCATATAAAGTTATTACCCTTTGTGACAGTGTGTCATCATGATGACAGTTACATTGGACTTGTGCCCTTATCTAAATGGGGTCTATAGGCTATTTTTCTTTCCAGATCATACGCCTATTTTAAAGGCACCCAGATCTGTGCATGTGTTAGAGTCTGTCTGTCTAGTTATAGAGGGGAAAAAGATAAATACATAGATGAACTGATAGATAGATAGATAGATAGACAGATATATATATATGTACTGTATATATATACAGACAGACAGACAGACAGACAGACAGACAGACAGACAGACAAACACAACAGACAGATAGATAGATAGATATATAGATAAATAGACAGACAAACAGACAGATAGATAGATAGACAGACAGATAGATAGATAGATAGATAGATAGATAGACAGACAAACAGACAGACAGATAGATAGATAGATAGATAGATAGATAGACAGACAAACAGACAGATAGATAGATAGATAGATAGATAGATAGATAGATAGATAGATAGACAGACAAACTAACAGACAGACAGATAGATAGATAGATATAGACAGACAGACAGACAGACAGATAGAAATTAAACAAATGGTTGTAAGTAGCTCCATCCATCTGATGTGAAGTGTGGTGGTGGCCCTTGGGAGCTGGTCCTGAAGGATGGAGCTGGAAGACTGGGAGGGGTCTGGAGAAATGAGGACGACCCAGTTTATAGCATTGAGAAGGGATGAGCCCA